>NC_061509.1:258567286-258613748 GCF_022539505.1 Lolium rigidum
ATAAAAACAAAGTACTGTAGTAAAACAATGGGTTGTCTCCCATAAGCGCTTTTGTTTAACGCCTTTCAGCTAGGCGCAGAAAGTGTGTATCAAGTATTATCAAGAGACGAAGTGTCAACATCATAATTTTTTCTAATAATAGAATCAAAAGGTAACTTCATTCTCTTTCTAGGGAAGTGTTCCATACCTTTCTTGAGAGGAAATTGATATTTTATATTACCTTCCTTCATATCAATAGTAGCACCAACAGTTCGAAGAAAAGGTCTTCCCAATATAATGGGGCAAGATACATTGCATTCAATATCCAAGACAACAAAATCAACGGGGACAAGGTTATTGTTAACGGTAATGCGAACATTATCAACTTTTCCCAAAGGTTTCTTTGTAGAATGATCAGCAAGATTAACATCCAAATAATAATTTTTCAGCGGTGGCAAGTCAAGCATATTATAAATTTTCTTAGGCATAACGGAAATACTTGCACCAAGATCACATAAAGCATTACAATCAAAATCTTTAACCTTCATCTTAATGATGGGCTCCCAACCATCCTCTAGCTTTCTAGGAATAGAGGCTTCGCGCTCTAGTTTCTCTTCTCTAGCTTTTATGAGAGCATTTGTAATATGTTGCGTGAAAGCCAAATTTATAGCACTAGCATTAGGACTTTTAGTAAGTTTTTGCAAGAACTTTATAACTTCAGAGATGTGGCAATCATCAAAATTCAAACCATTATAATCTAAATCAATGGGATCATCATCCCCAATATTGGAAAAAATTTCAGCAGTTTTATCACAGGCAGTTTCAGCAGTTTTAGCAATTTCAGGCAGTTTCTCGCGCTTTGCATTAGAAGTGGAAACATTGCTAACACCAATTCTTTTATTATTAATAGTAGGAGGTGCAGCAACATGTGTAGCATTAGCATTACTAGTGGTGGTAATAGTCCAAATTTTAGCTACATTCTTCTCTTTAGCTAGTTTTTCGTTTTCTTCTCTATCCCACCTAGCACGCAGTTCAGCCATTAATCTTATATTCTCATTAATTCTAACTTGGATGGCATTTGCTGTAGTAACAATTTTATTTTCAATATCTCTACTAGGCATAACTTTCGATTTCAAAAGATCAACATCAGAGGCAAGACTATCGACTTTAGAAGCAAGTATATCAATTTTCCCAAGCTTTTCTTCAACAGATTTGTTAAAGGCAGTTTGTGTACTAATAAATTCTTTAAGCATAGCTTCAAGTCCAGGGGTGTGTTCCTATTATTATTGTAAGAATTCCCATAAGAATTACCATAGCCGTTGCCATTATTATAAGGATATGGCCTATAGTTGTTGCTAGAATTGTTCCGGTAAGCATTGTTGTTGAAATTATTATTTTTAATGAAGTTTACATCAACATGTTCTTCTTGGGCAACCAATGAAGCTAACGGAACATTATTAGGATCAATATTAGTCCTATCATTCACAAGCATAGACATAATAGCATCAATTTTATCACTCAAGGAAGAGGTTTCTTCGACGAATTTACCTTCTTACCTTGTGGAGCTCTTTCCGTGTGCCATTCAGAGTAGTTGATCATCATATTATCAAGAAGCTTTGTTGCTTCACCAAGAGTGATGGACATAAAGGTACCTCCAGCAGCTGAATCCAATAAATTCCGCGAAGAAAAATTCAGTCCTGCATAAAAGGTTTGGATGATCATCCAAGTAGTCGATCCATGTGTTGGGCAATTTTTAACCAAAGATTTCATTCTTTCCCAAGCTTGAGCAACATGTTCAGTATCTAATTGTTTAAAATTCATTATGCTACTCCTCAAAGATATAATTTTAGCAGGGGGATAATATCTACCAATAAAAGCATCCTTGCATTTAGTCCATGAATCAATACTATTCTTAGGCGAGAGATAGCAACCAATCTTTAGCTCTTCCTCTTAATGAGAAAGGGAACAATTTTAATTTTATAATGTCACCATCTACATCTTTATATTTTTGCATTTCACATAATTCAACAAAATTATTAAGATGGGCAGCGACATCATCGGAACTAACACCGAGAAAATTGCTCTCGTATAACAAGATTTAGTAAAGCAGGTTTAATTTCAAAGAATTCTCTGTAGTAGCAGGTGGAGCAATAGGTGTGCATAAGAAATCATTATTATTTGTGGTTGTGAAGTCACACAACTTAGTATTTTCAGGGGTGGCCATTTTAGCAACAGTAAATAAAGCAAACTAGATAAAGTAAATGCAAGTAACTAATTTTTTTGTGTTTTTGATATAGCAAACTAGATAGCAAATAAAGTAAAACTAGCAACTAATTTTTTTTGTGTTTTGATTTAGTGCAACAAACAAAGTAGTAAATAAAACTAAGCAAGACAAAAACAAAGTAAAGAGATTGGGAAGTGGAGACTCCCCTTGCAGCGTGTCTTGATCTCCCCGGCAACGGCGCCAGAAAAAGTGCTTGATACGCGTACAGCACGCGTCCGTTGGGAACTGATGTCTACGGCCCCTCCTTTTCCTGTAGACAGTGTTGGGCCTCCAAGAGCAGAGGTTTGTAGGACAGCAGCAAGTTTCCCTTAAGTGGATCACCCAAGGTTTATCGAACTCAGGGAGGAAGAGGTCAAAGATATCCCTCTCATGCAACCCTGCAACCACAAAGCAAGAAGTCTCTTGTGTCCCCAACACACCTAATAGGTGCACTAGTTCGGCGAAGAGATAGTGAAATACAGGTGGTATGAATAAGTATGAGCAGTAGCAACAGTGCCAGAAAATAGCTTCCTGGCGTGTAGTTGATGGTGGTAGTATTGCAGCAGTGGTAACACAGTAAAACAGTAAACAAGCAGCGATAAGCGATATTTAGGAACAAGGCCTAGGGATTACACTTTCACTAGTGGACACTCTCAACATTGATCACATAACAGAATAGATAAATGCATACTCTACACTCTTGTTGGATGATGAACACATTGCGTAGGATTACACGAACCCTCAATGCCGGAGTTAACAAGCTCCACAATTCAATGTTCATATTTAAATAACCTTAGAGTGTAAGATAGATCAACACGACTAAACCAAGTACTAACGTAGCATGCACACTGTCACCTTCATGCTAAGAAAGGAGGCATAGATCACATCAATACTATCATAGCAATAGTTAACTTCATAATCTACAAGAGATCATAATCATAGCATAAACCAAGTACTAACACGGATGCACACACTTGTCACCATTACACCGTGCGAGGAGGAATAAAACTACTTTAATAACATTGCTAGAGTAGCACATAGATAAATTGTGATACAAAATACATTGCAATCATAAAGAGATATAAATAAGCACTTCACTATGCCATTCATAACAGTGAATAAGTATTCTGTGAAATATAGCCTAAGAGACCCACACGGTGCACACACTTGTCACCTTTACACACGTGGGACAAGGAGTCTCCGGAGATCACATAAGTAAAATTCACTTGACTAGCATAACGACATCTAGATTACAAGCATCATCATATGAATCTCAATCATGTAAGGCAGCTCATGAGATTATTGTATTGAAGTACATAGGAGAGAGATGAACCACATAGCTACCGGTACAGCCCAGAGCCTCGATGGAGAACTACTCCCTCCTCATGGGAGCGGCAGCGGTGATGAAGATGGCGGTGGAGATGGCAGCGGTGTCGATGGAGAAGCCTTCCGGGGGCACTTCCCCGTTCCGGCGGCGTGCGGAGCGAGAGACTCCTGTCCCCGGATCTTGGCTTCGCGATGGCGGCGGCTGCGGAAGGTTTCCGTGGGTTTCATCGAACGTGTCGGGGTTTCGCGACGGAGGCTTTAAATAGGCGGAGAGGCGGCGTCAGAGGGTCGAAGGGGTGCCCACACCATAAGGCGGCGCGGCCAGGGCCTGGGCCGCGCCGGCCTATGGTCTGGGGGCCCAGTGCCCCCTCTCTGGTGGTTCTCGTGTGTTCTGGATGCTTCCGGGCAAAATAGGAACCTGGGCGTTGATTTCGTCCGATTCCGAGAATATTTCGTTACTAGGATTTCTGAAACCAAAAACAGCAGAAAACGAGAGCGGCACTTCGGCATCTTGTTAATAGGTTAGTTCCAGAAAATGCACGAATATGACATAAAGTGTGCATAAAACATGTAGATAACATCAATAATGTGGCATGGAACATAAGAAATTATCGATACGTCGGAGACGTATCGGCATCCCCAAGCTTAGTTTACGCTCGTCCCGAGCGAGTAAACGATAAACAAAGATAATTTACGGAGTGACATGCCATCATAACCTTGATCATACTATTTGTAAAGCATATGTAGTGAATGCAGCGATCAAAACAATGTATATGACATGAGTAAACAAGTGAATCATATAGCAAAGACTTTTCATGAATAGTATTTCGAGACAAGCATCAATAAGTCTTGCATAAAAGTTAACTCATAAAGCAATAATTCAAAGTAAAGGCATTGAAGCAACACAAAGGAAGATTAAGTTTCAGCGGTTGCTTTCAACTTATAACATGTATATCTCATGGATATTGTCAACATAGAGTAATATAATAAGTGCAATATGCAAGTATGTAGGAATCAATGCACAGTTCACACAAGTGTTTGCTTCTTGAGATGGAGAGAAATAGGTGAACTGACTCAACATAAAAGTAAAAGAATGGTCCTTCAAAGAGGAAAGCATCGATTGCTATATTTGTGCTAGAGCTTTGATTTTGAAAACATGAAACAATTTTGTCAACGGTAGTAATAAAGCATATGTATCATGTAAATTATATCTTACAAGTTGCAAGCCTCATGCATAGTATACTAATAGTGCCCGCACCTTGTCCTAATTAGCTTGGACTACCGGATCATCACAATGCATATGTTTTAACCAAGTGTCACAAAGGGGTACCTCTATGCCGCCTGTACAAAGGTCTAAGGAGAAAGCTCGCATTGGATTTCTCGCTATTGATTGTTCTCAACTTAGACATCCATACCGGGACAACATAGACAACAGATAATGGACTCCTCTTTTATGCATAAGCATGTAACAACAATTAATAATTTTCTCATATGAGATTGAGGATATATGTCCAAAACTGAAACTTCCACCATGGATCATGGCTTTAGTTAGCGGCCCAATGTTCTTCTCTAACAATATGCATGCTTAACCATAAGGTGGTAGATCTCTCTTACTTCAGACAAGACGAACATGCATAGCAACTCACATGATATTCAACAAAGAATAGTTGATGGCGTCCCCAGTGAACATGGTTATCGCACAACAAGCAACTTAATAAGAGATAAAGTGCATAAGTACATATTCAATACCACAATAGTTTTTAAGCTATTTGTCCCATGAGCTATATATTGCAAAGGTGAATGATGGAATTTTAAAGGTAGCACTCAAGCAATTTACTTTGGAATGGCGGAGAAATACCATGTAGTAGGTAGGTATGGTGGACACAAATGGCATAGTGGTTGGCTCAAGTATTTTGGATGCATGAGAGGTATTCCCTCTCGATACAAGGTTTAGGCTAGCAAGGCTATTTGAAACAAACACAAGGATGAACCGGTGCAGCAAAACTCACATAAAAGACATATTGTAAACATTATAAGACTCTACACCGTCTTCCTTGTTGTTCAAACTCAATACTAGAAATTATCTAGACTTTAGAGAGACCAAATATGCAAACCAAATTTTAGCATGCTCTATGTATTTCTTCATTAATGGGTGCAAAGTATATGATGCAAGAGCTTAAACATGAGCACAACAATTGCCAAGTATCACATTATCCAAGACATTATAGCAATTTACTATATGTATCATTTTCCAATTCCAACCATATAACAATTTAACGAAGAAGAAACTTCGCCATGAATATTATGAGCTAAGAACACATGTGTTCATACAAACCAGCGGAGCGTGTCTCTCTCCCACAAAGTGAATGCTAGGATCCATTTTATTCAAACAAAACAAAAAACAAAAACAAACCGACGCTCCAAGAAAAGCACATAAGATGTGACGGAATAAAAATATAGTTTCAGGGGAGGAACTCCGATAATGTTGTCGATGAAGAAGGGGATGCCTTGGGCATCCCCAAGCTTAGATGCTTGAGTCTTCTTGATATATGCAGGGGTGAACCACGGGGCATCCCCAAGCTTAGAGCTTTCACTCTTCTTGATCATAGTATATCATCCTCCTCTCTTGACCCTTGAAAACTTCCTTCACACCCAACTTCTCATAAACTTCATTAGAGGGGTTAGTACATAATCAAAAACTCACATGTTCAGAGGTGACACAATCATTCTTAACACTTCTGGACATTGCCCAAAGCTACTGGAAGGTAATGGAACAAAGAAATCCACCCAACACAGCGAAGAAGCAATGCGAAATAAAAGGCAGAATCTGTCAAAACGAACAGTCCGTAAAGACGAATTTTTAATAAATACTTCCGTTGCTCAGATCAGAAAACTCAAAACTAATGAAAGTTGCGTACATATCTGAGGAACACGCACGTAAATTTGCATATTTTTCTGATTTTTCTACAGAGAAAATAGCCCAGATTCGTGACAGATAGAAATCTGTTTCTGCGCAGAAATCCAAATCTAGTATCAACCTTCGATTAGAGGCTTCACTTGGCACAACAAAACACAAAACTAAGATAAGGAGAGGTTGCTACAGTAGTAAACAACTTCCAAGACACAAATATAAAACAAAGTACTGTAGCAAAATAACACATGGGTTATCTCCAAAGAAGTTCTTTTCTTTATAGCCATTAAGATGGGCTCAGCAGTTTTAATGATGCACTCGCAAGAAATAGTAGTTGAAGCAAAAGAGAGCATCAAGAGGCAAATTCAAAACATATTTAAGTCTAACATGCTTCCTATGCATAGGAATCTTGTAAATAAACAAGTTCAAGAAGAGCAAAGTAACAAGCATAGGAAGATAAAACAAGTATAGCTTCAAAAATTTCAGCACATAGAGAGGCATTTTAGTAACATGAAAATTTCTACAACCATATTTTCCTCTCTCATAATAATATTCAGTAGCATCATGAGCAAACTCAACAATATAATTATCACATAAAGCACTCTTATCATGAGTCTCATGCATAAAATTATTACTCTCCACATAAGCATAATCAATTTTATTAGTGGTTGTAGTGGGAGCAAATTCAACAAAGTAGCTATCATTATTATTCTCATCAAGTGTAAGAGGCATAGTATGATCACAACAAAATTTACTCTCCATAGTAGGTGGTACCAAAAGACCACTATCATTATAATCATCATAAATAGGAGGTAAAGAATCATCAAAGTAAATTTCCTCCTCAACTCTTGGGGGACTAAAAATATCATGAAAACCAGCTTCCCCAAGCTTAGAACTTTCTGTATCATTATCAACAATGGTGTTCAAAGCGTTCATACTAATATTACTACCAGCATGCAAATAAGATTCCATAGGTTTTTTAATTTTCGCATCAAACAATCCATGTTTTAAATCAGGAAATAGCATAAGAAGCTCATTCTTGTCCATTATGCCAAACTAGTGTAAACAAGAAACAAAAAGATGCAATTGCGGGATCTAAAGGAAATAGCTTCGAGTACTTACACACCGGCAACGTGCTAGGAAATAGCTTAGTAGTCGGAGAATGTGAATACCTTTTACCTTACCTCCCGAGCAACGGCGCCGGAAAATAGCTTGATGTCTACGCCCCTCCTTTTCCCTGTAGACGGTGTTTGGCCTCCAAGAGCAGAGGTTTGTAGGACAGCAGCAAGTTTCCCTTAAGTGGATCACCCAAGGTTTATCGAACTCGGGGAGGAAGAGGTCAAAGATATCCCTCTCATGCAACCCTGCAACCACAAAGCAAGAAGTCTCTTGTGTCCCCAACACACCTAATAGGTGCACTAGTTCGGCGAAGAGATAGTGAAATACAGGTGGTATGAATAAGTATGAGCAGTAGCAACGGTGCCGGAAAATAGCTTGTCGGCGTGTAGTTGATGGTGGTAGTATTGCAGCGATAGTAACGCAATGAAACGAGTAAACAAGCAACGATAGCGATATTTAGGAACAAGGCCTAGGGATTACACTTTCACTAGTGGACACTCTCAACATTGATCACATAACAGAATAGATAAATGCATACTCTACACTCTTGTTGGATGATGAACACATTGCGTAGGATTACACGAACCCTCAATGCCGGAGTTAACAAGCTCCACAATTCAATGTTCATATTTAAATAACCTTAGAGTGTAAGATAGATCAACACAACTAAACCAAGTACTAACGTAGCATGCACACTGTCACCTTCATGCTAAGAAAGGAGGCATAGATCACATCAATACTATCATAGCAATAGTTAACTTCATAATCTACAAGAGATCATAATCGTAGCATAAACCAAGTACTAACACGGATGCACACACTGTCACCATTACACCGTGCAGGAGGAATAAAACTACTTTAATAACATTGCTAGAGTAGCACATAGATAAATTGTGATACAAAATACATTGCAATCATAAAGAGATATAAATAAGCACTTCACTATGCCATTCATAACAGGTGAATAAGTATTCTGTGAAATATAGCCTAAGAGACCCACACGGTGCACACACTGTCACCTTTACACACGTGGGACAAGGAGTCTCCGGAGATCACATAAGTAAAATTCACTTGACTAGCATAACGACATCTAGATTACAAGCATCATCATATGAATCTCAATCATATAAGGCAGCTCATGAGATTATTGTATTGAAGTACATAGGAGAGAGATGAACCACATAGCTACCGGTACAGCCCCGAGCCTCGATGGAGTACTACTCCCTCCTCATGGGAGCAGCAGCGGTGATGAAGATGGCGGTGGAGATGGCAGCGGTGTCGATGGAGAAGCCTTCTGGGGGCACTTCCCCGTTCCGGCGGCGTGCCGGAACAGAGACTCCTATCCCCCAGATCTTGGCTTCGCGATGGCGGCGGCTCTGGAAGGTTTCTGTGGGTTTCGTCGAACGTGTCAGGGTTTTCGCGACGGAGGCTTTAAATAGGCGGAGAGGCGGCGTCAGAGGGTCGAAGGGGTGCCCACACCATAAGGCGGCGTGGCCAGGGCCTGGGCCACGCCGGCCTATGGTCTGGGGGCCCAGTGCCCCCTCTCTGGTGGTTCTCGTGTGTTCTGGATGCTTCCGGGCAAAATAGGAACCTGGGCGTTGATTTCGTCCGATTCCGAGAATATTTCGTTACTAGGATTTCGAAACCAAAAACAGCGAAAACAGAACCGGCACTTCGGCATCTTGTTAATAGGTTAGTTCCAGAAAATGCACGAATATGACATAAAGTGTGCATAAAACATGTAGATAATATCAATAATGTGGCATGGAACATAAGAAATTATCGATACGTCGGAGACGTATCAGGAACCCCAAGAGGAAGGTGTGATGCGTACAGCAGCAAGTTTTCCCTCAGTATGAAACCAAGGTTTATCGAACCAGTAGGAGCCAAGAAGCACGTTGAAGGTTGATGGCGGCGGGATGTAGTACGGCGCAACACCAGAGATTCCGGCGCCAACGCGGAACCTGCACAACACAACCAAAGTACTTTGCCCCAACGAAACGAGTGAGGTTGTCGGTCTCACCGGCTTGCTGTAACAAAGGATTAGATGTATAGTGTGGATGATGATTGTTTGCGTAAAACGAGAGAACAAGTATTGCGCAGAGATTGTATTTCAGTATAGAGAATTGGACCGGAGTCCACAGCTCACTAGAGGTGTCTCTCCCATAAGATAAACAAGCATGTTGGGTGAACAAATTACAGCTTGGGCAATTGACAAATAAAGAGGGCATGACCATGCACATACATATTATGATGAGTATTGTGAGATTTAATTGGGCATTACGACAAAGTACATAGACCGCTATCCGAAGCATGCATCTATGCCTAAAAAGTCCACCTTCAGAGTTATCATCCGAACCCCCTCCGGTATTAAGTTGCTAACAACGTGACAATTGCATTAAGTAGTGCGCGTAATGTAATCAGTAACTACGTCCTCGAACATAGCACTAATGTTTTATCCCTAGTGGCAACAACACATCCATAATCTTAGAGATTTCTGTCACTTCCCTGCATTCACGGAGACATGAACCCACTATCGAGCATAAATACTCCCTCTTGGAGTTACAAGCATCTACTTGGCAGAGCATCTACTAGTAACGGAGAGCATGCAAGATCATAAACAACACATAGACATAACTTTGATAATCAACATAACAAGTATTCTCTATTCATCAGATCCCAACAAACGCAACATATAGAATTACAGATAGATGATCTTGATCATGTTATGCAGCTCACAAGACCCGACAATGAAGCACAATGGAGAGAAGATAACCATCTAGCTACTGCTATGGACCCATAGTCCAGGGGTGAACTACTCACTCATCACTCCGGAGGCGACCATGGCGGCGTAGAGTCCTCCGGGAGATGATCCCCCTCTCCGGCAGGGTGCCGGAGGAGATCTCCAGAATCCCCCGAGATGGGATTGGCGGCGGCGGCGTCTCAGTAAGGTTTTCCGTATCGTGGCTCTCGGTCCTGGGGGTTTCGCGACGGAGGCTTTAAGTAGGCGGAAGGGCAGGTCAGGAGGCGGCACGAGGGGCCCACACCATAGGGCCGCGCGGCCAGGGCAGGGGCCGCGCCGCCCTAGGGTTTGGCTGCCTCGTGGCCCCACTTCGTCTCCTCTTCGGTCTTCTGGAAGCTTCGTGGCAAAATAGGACCCTGGGCGTTGATTTCGTCCAATTCCGAGAATATTTCGTTACTAGGATTTCTGAAACCAAAAACAGCGTAAAACGGCAATCGGCACTTCGGCATCTTGTTAATAGGTTAGTTCCGTAAAATGCACGAATATGACATAAAGTGTGCATAAAACATGTAGATAACATCAATAATGTGGCATGGAACATAAGAAATTATCGATACGTCGGAGACGTATCACTCAAAGATAGCTACCCTTCACAAAGAACTCAGCGTCCATTCGAAGAAGTTCATCCATCATATCCTCGGCTACAGGAGTCACCAGATCATCAATCTTGCCCATGTTTCTCTTTTTCTTCGACATTTTAGCCAGGCACGTGGGAACAATTTGATTCATGGGCAATTTTGGATAGCAAATCTTTATCATCATCATAGCAAATCTTGCGCCGACAGAGAGTTGAGCCCGCACAAATCCATGGATTCGAGGAGCATCTCGAAATTTTTCCATTAATGCAGGAAGAGTTTCGGCATCTTGTTGCGAGGGAACATGGTTCCATAAACTAAAAATAAAGTCTTCGTACGAAGTCAAGGAAGTCACGGACTCGAGCCGCGCGATCTTGGAATCCGACAATTTGACGGGTACGCTCGGAGTAACCCAAAAGTTAGAACCATGTTGTGCAGCCGGTCCAGAGCGAGAACATTGGCTCGAGCTTCAACACGTTGATCTTCGGCAAGCAGTATCCAAAAATGAGCCTGGCACGAGCAAATAAATTGACAAAGGAAGGAAAAATAGCAAAAATAACATCTAGCATGGTTATGAACAGGAAACATACACTGTCATGTCCAGTCAGGCGTCGATCATTAGCTCGAAGCATATAATTTTCTCGAGAGGAAGCTTCGGTAGCCTCAGCAACAGCAGCATCCTTTGCGGCAATGGCTTCTTTTGCCCGTTGAAGAGCAATATTCTCTCTCGGATGCTTGTCGAGATTGTTCCATCATCGCAAGAGTTTGTTTCTTCATGGATTGGAGTTGTTGGCGCAATTCTTGCAAATCTTGCGACAAATGTTGTCTCGAAGAACCTTCGATGAAGTTATCATTGACTAGTGTTTTCTCCGAGAAGGAGGAAGCAGGAGAAGTATCGGCAGAATGAGGATTGGCAGAGTAGTTATCAAATATCAACTGGAAAAAAAATTCCAATATCAAAGGATTGCACAAGACAGAATTCCATTGATCTTCAAGAAATTTACATGGATATTACAGAAGGAGTTCTTCAAAAGGACTACTAAGGTAATTGTCGCCAAAACTAATATGGCGACAATAGCTAAAGAAACAGGAAAAATAAAAAGAAGGGGCATTCAACTAGACCTCCGGCTTTGATGAGCTAGGAGTTGAAGATGGCTTGATCCCGAGATAGGACAGGATTTTCTTTGTGTTGGGCTTTGCCGCCTTGATCAACGATCGCCATTTTGTCTGCTCTATCTGTTCTGTGTCGCCTACTTTCGCCCAGTCGATAGTTTGTTGGCTATCAGCGACCAAGGCAACAATGCTTTCAACAACGACCTTCATATTTTCCTGGCGCACCTTCAGCCCAAGATCTTCTGGCGGATTAAAGCACTTGGCAAGAGCAAGGAAAGTTGCGGGTTCCTCTTTCTTCGGGAAGAAGTAGGGGAAGAGTCGCGACAGCCCTGCTTTAGCTTGATCAATGCCCTCGCGTGCTTCTGTTCCATGAAACTCAAGGAACGAAAGGGCGTCAAGAAGAGGATCATTGTCGGGATCTTCAAGCTCAAATTCTTGAGATGTTTCACCTGTCAAGATAAAAACTTATTGATCAATAAACGAGTGAAGGAAAGAAAGTCCAAAGGATGTGAAGTGGTTCAGATACTTACTGACAAAGCGACGGTTTTGCGACCTTACGCGTTTAACAATCGCTTCCTCGCGAGCAGATTGTGCGGCTATATGCTCGCTCAGCGAAGTCTCGGCATCGTGAAGTTTCTTCTTAAGATCTTCGACACCAGCAGCATCGGTCTTGGCCTTGTCAGCCTCTACTTTAGCTTGAATAGCATCTGATTCGGCCTTCTTACGAGCCTCTTCACTTTGCTCTAATTTTTTAGCAAGTGTATCGGCACGCTCGTTGACCTCCGCCAGTTTTTCTGACAAGAAAGTTAAATTTAGTTAAAAAAAACATCGACAACAAAGGAGTAAGAAGGCAAGGGCAAAAAGAAGCAGCAAGGCATTACCTTCAGTCTTACTGGCATACTCACGGTACCCAATGAATTGGGCACCGATGCGAATAAGCTCTTTGATCATAGGCTGTCAAAGAAGGATAAAGAAAGAAAATGTCGATATGGGAAAAATATGATGGCATAAAGAAGCAAACAGAGGAAATATAGACAATGATAAGAAAATTAAGAACTTACATCATCCAAGAGAGGGTTAGAGGAGCTACTCAATTGGAGAGTAGGCTCCGGGATTGTTCCAATCCTTGTCCTTTTCGGTGAAGGGACAAGGGGGCTTGAAGGAGGTGTAGGAACGCCGACGCTTTGTTGAGGAGGCGTGGATTCCTCTCCTTCAACTGGCGTCTCCGAAACAACTAGAGTATGTGACGTACTCGTTCGAGTAGCCACATCAAAAGCTGGTACTTCTCCCTCATCATCACTGCGATTAAATATTGGTAGCGTAAAAAAAACAAGATAGACAAAAAATTTCGAGTACAAGAAAAAATAAGGATGACTTACGAACTGATGAGGGCCTCGAGGTATGGATCATAAGCTGCCTTCTGACGTGAAGGAACAGTTTCTTCGGCTTTGGAGGTGCCGGAATCTTCGACATCATTCCTTTTCCTTTTGTTCTTTGGAGAAACAAGCGAGGAGGAGGAGATTGTGCCGATGCAGTGCCTTCAGAGGCAGCCTCTTTTTCATAAGATCCCGCAGATTTTCGAGAATCTGCGGGTTCATTCACAAAAGAGGGGGCATCTTGGTTGTCGTCGGTGACAACGGCCCTTTCCTCGACTTCTCCACCTTCAGGAAGGGGAGGAAGCGAGACAAGATTTGGATGGTTCTATATAAAAACAGGGGAAGATGTTAAAAAAGGAGTTACAAAAAAAAAATATAGCAAGGCAATAACAAATCAATCGACCAAGTTTACCTTGGGAAGCACATTGGTGGCGCTGTACGGTTTTACACGACAAGAAGAAGGGACATGATCTTTTTTGCTGAGAGAGGAGATTTTTCGGACAAGTTTTTCCAAGTCCTTGACCTCCAAATCCGCTGACAACCGATCTGCGTCCTCGTCGCCAGCATACTTCTAGAGAGGATATTTGCGAACCTGAAGAGGCTGCACTCTGGTTCTAAGAAAATACGCTGTAATTTGGATACCTGACAACTCTTTGCCGCGAGTATTTTGCAACTCATGGATGCGAGTCATCAAGGCCTCTGTCGAAGTTTTTTCTTCTTCGGTAGCCTCTGCATCCCAGGAGCAGCGGCGAAGGATTTTCTCGGCACCATCGAAAGGAGGGATGTTGTCTTCAGCACATCCATGGTTCTCCTCCTGAATGTACAACCACTTCTTGCGCCACCCTTGAACTGAGTCAGGGAGTTTGACGTCGAAGTAATCGACTGTGGGGCGAACAGAAATAACAACGCCGCCTATATTATAGGCGACATTGGGAGAGCCATTGCGGCGACAAAATAAAATGCGCTTCCATAGCGCCCGGCTAGGCCGGACGCCAAGGAAGGCCTCACGAGAGGGTGATGAAAATGGAGATATGGAGGATTGAGTTGGGCGTGAGGTGGTGAAGTTGAAGACCATAAACAAAAAGCAATCCACGGAGGAAAGGATGAATGGGGGCGGAAAGACCGCGGATGAGATGGTCGACGAAACTTACCCGATACCCCATTGGAGGGGTTGGGTAGCTTTCTTCACTAGGGAAGCACATCGCCTTGGGTTTCTTGCTAATCCCTAGCTTCTTCAAGAGATTGATGTCCTGAGAGGAAATTTTGGACCTTTCCCATTCCGCGCTTCCCAGATCTACGGCAGCCATTGACGATTCAGGCGTGTTGCGCTTGATCAACCGACGCGGTGGCATCAACAATGGCGCAGGAATGCAGCTTGGAGAAGATGAGCTTAGGAAGTTGTGGGGCGCAGGAGGAGGTTTTGCAAAGAAGAGCAGGAGAGCGGCGCGAGCGGAAGTGCTCGAGGAAGAAGAAGGAGATCTTATATAGAGGTGCGGCGAAGCGGCGGACCGTTAGATGGAAAAAGTGTGTGGCAGATGATAACCACGTAGAAACAAGGGTAAAAAAGTATTTTAACACTGGAGAAGTTACGGTACGTGCGCCAGTCAAAGTGGAGGACGTGTGTCCCCCACCTACACGACGTGTCAAGATAATGGATAATTTGGGCCCGCAAGGCAGCGGGAGAAAACTTCTCGCAATTTTCGGATTCGCAATCGTGGCTATCGTCAGCAATAACGTCACCTTGTCGAGAGAAAAACTCGACTCAACAGCCGGCATAAAAAGGCGACATGCAAAAAATATTGGAGAGCCTTTGATCAAATACAAGTTTTTGATCAAATGCTCGGGGGCTACTTTGAAAAAATGAAAAGATCAAGAAAGACAAAATAGAAATGACGTGAGCCTATGATCAAATACAAATATTTGTTCATAGCCTCGGGGCTACTCCCATCGGGAGCGCCGTTCGCGCACCCGAGAAATTATAAAACTTCGGGAGAGAAAGAAAATATAGCGGCATAAGGCGTGGAGCCTACAACCAAGCACAAGTCCTTGGCTGTAGCCTCGGGGGCTACTCCCATCGGGAACGCTGTTCGCGTGCCCGATGAAATTATAAAAAAAAGAGAAGAAAGGATGAAAAGAAGAAAGATAGAAGGGCAAAAGAGTATATTTCGAGTTATAAATAACTCTGCATATACTCCCATCGGGAGAGCAATATAAGTCATCTTTGACTCAATAAAATGTGCTATTCCAACAGCCGAATAAGCACTCGACAATATATTCTCAGAACGTCAAAGTTGCGATCAATTTCTGAATGCCGCAAAACTTTGCGAAGGTAAGACCCCAGATCCGTTCTGTGAGGCGTGGCACCGTCTCTGACGTCGGTTTGCTACTTTTATCCGTATCAATAGATACGAAGAAAAATCCTAACGGACGCGTTAGGTACCCGATAAATATGACTGGGACTCGACAAAATGGTAAGACCTTAAGCGGCACCTGTCGAAATTTACACCAGTATCCCGAGATCATGTACAGGGACGTGATTTTGAAGTAGGTTCTTGCGGATTGCCACTAGAGCAGTTAACTAGTACCCGATCCGTCAGATGAACTAGCCCCAACTACCATTATCCCCGCACAATATAGAAATTTATGTGAAGAAATATAGAAAAGTTTTAAATTGTCGAGTAAAAATAAACAGTGGAGATTTTCCCTGACTCTGTGATTCAAGCAAAATCTCGGGGGCTACTGACATAGGCATCCCCAATGGGCCTGCCAAAGATAGTACCCGGGGTTTATTGAAGGCCCACTACCCGAAGAATAAGAGGACTCGGGAGCCCAAGATATTGTTAAGGAAAGCTAGAATTGTAATAGGAAGCATTATTTATAATCTTGTGGGAGGAGTTAGAAACCTTCCCGGACTCTGTAACTTGTACAATACGAATCCCTCGGCTCCGCCTCCTATATAAGGGGGAGTCGAGGGACAAAGAAGGCATCGATCATTGTTTCTCAAACCCTAGTTTCATATTCGTCGAGTACTTTTCGGCTGAAACCTTCGAGATCTACTTGCCCTTTACATCCAGCTAAACCCTAGTCTACAATCCGTAGGCATTGACAAGTTAATACCTTGTCAGCGGGCCCTCGTCGAGTCTTTCGAGACGCTTAAGGACGAGGCCGCCAACGCGAGGCTGGAGCAGGCACTGCAAGAGGACGCGGCGGCGCACCGAGCCATAGCGGCCGCGCGGGAGGCGGCGGAGAAGCAGGCCACGGAGCGACGCAACGACGGTGCCGGCCCATCAGGAACCAAGTAGTCTAGGTCTTGTATAGTTTTTATGTACTTTCTATGTTTGGTTTTCATATGTAATCAATCGATCGTGGTAGAAAACCAAAGAAATTGTATGAAGATCAAACTATGTTGCAATTCAAAAATGGGTCGTCCCGGTGGGAGCACACCCAGACGCAAACGGACGCGCGGTCAAAATATGTCCACTGGGCGACGCAAACGGACGCTGCCGACCACTTTTGGGCGTCCGAAATGCGTCGCGCCGCTGGAGATGAACTGACGCTTTTGTCGGCCACGATTTGAAGACGAAGCTGAAGATGCCCAAACCGTCTATCTGGTGTGTGGACCCCGGATGTCTGCGAGAGAGGCGTAGTCCGCATCGATGGTGCGTGTGATCCAAGGCAGCGAATGTACGGTACTCTAGACAGTTTACGGCAGTCGAGGGACGAGGACAGGAGGAGGCGTAGACTTTTCGAACGGGATTCCTTCCTGACGCTTGGATTCGGCGCCGGAAGCAAAACGCCGGCTCGAAGATCGTCGCGCCCACCAATGTAGTGCTATCGCATCTTGATTCAGGGAAGTAAACATCGTGTCACGTGGGTCTCGGCCTCCAGCTGCCTCGGGATGCACGTTACCGTAGCTTCGCCGCATCTAACGGGAATGGCAATGCTATTCCAAAGAAAAAGACTGGTGTATCTTGGCAGAACCACAAGTCCAGAACACGTTGTAGTTTCACTTTCACCAGGGCTTCCTGTAAACTGCCGCCTGATTTCTGCGTAATCTCTCCTGAGTTTAAATTCGTTTCAAGAAAAGTTACGGAAAAGGGCGGGCCGTGGGGACAGAAGAGAAGGGTACGCAGATGTACAACGTGAGCAGTACTGCCTTTCGTACTCTGATGATGATTCTCGGGATGGGGAAAAGAGAAGCTATGACATGGACGGATGATGGGACGTGGCTATGGATGCGAGGCCAGCTAGGCGACGGCACAAGGAAGCACCCTAGCACTACGATAGTAGCTCCATCGAATCCTCCTTCAGCCGTACCCTTCGTTGCTTTCCCACCCATAAAGTCTACTAGCTTCTATAGCACTATCAGTAGACATGCTTATGCCGATCTCGTCCGTCCCAATTTCAGCTAAATTAAGTACTCCCTTCGTCACATGAAACATGTAAAAGGTTTATTAAAATTTAGATGTACCTAGACAAAGATAGATTCGAATTTTAACAAATCTTGAACATGTTTCGTGGGACCGAGGGAGCAGCATGAGGAAAAAGATTCATCTAAATTTTGACAAACATTCGACATATTTCGTGGGACGGAGGGAGTAGCATTAGGACAATATCTGAATTCGGATTGAGATAAAAAATTATACTATTCGAATTTTGTTATATAATTTAAAGTTAAATGAGATTTTACTAAAATGGAAGCAAAACTAAACCCTACACTATTGGCCGTCGGTCAGGCCGTGCACGAGACATGCTAGCATGGCCGTCGCCAATAGCTTCTTGCCCCGCGCCGGCCTCTTGGCCCTTCTCAATGGTTTCGGGTGGGCGACACTTCCCTTACGTCGCCACGCCTTTAATGCCGATTGGTTCCTCACTTAGGTGACCGCTGAGCCTTGTGGGTGGTGGCCTCTGTGAGGCGCTCGGTGTTGATGTCGATGATCTTCAGCTGAGCGGCTCCTCCGTTGACGCCCTCTCGCCAGAGATCTCGTTGTGCCTATGACATGATTGGTCCACCTATCATTCATCGGCATCCGACGTGGCATCATCAGTGTATTGTGTGTGACCCCGCCAATCGGCTCCATGTGGTCGCAGGACGGTTTTTTGAGCCGCACAAAACCTGACTCGCGTAAAGGGCTATGACTGAGCACGTATTTCTTTTTTTGCCTCGCGGCCTCAATAACAGTTTGTGAAGGGATATTATGCCAGCGACTGGGATGCTCAATAATCGTGCAAATTTTATCAGTGTACAAGGTGTTGACTATTCCGGGACTTGGATCTGGCGAGAATCCATTCCTATATCCACAGGTACATATAGCAGTAGCACCACACACCAATGTCAACGCTGAATGCACCAGCCGGTCCGAACGCGCGGCGGCGTGTCGCGCGGACCTGCAAGTCCACACCACCAGCGTCATTTTGAATTTCTGATATCGATCTCGCGTAGTACTAGGCTGGAGGAGCCACGGCCTGGTCCATGGATCCGACCTGTTCCCGCCGGTCAGTTGGTGAGGTCGCCGTCGCCGTCGCGGGCAAGCCAGTTGGTGTCGCGGCGCCTTCTCGGAACCACCACCTCGGCCGGGCGTCCGGCCGGAGTTGGCCGGGAGGAAGGGGGCACGAACCGATCAACCACCTGCCGTACTGTCCGGGAGACACTGACCACCGTAACCATGCATGCAAAAGAGTGGTCGTGAAACGTTCCGTGGATTGGATCTCTCCTGTGGGGTTGACGGCCTTTTGATCGCCTCGTGTCACGGTGCGGCGTCACGTTTCTCTGCTGTGAAACTGCCCGGAAGTAGAAAGCCCAACCGTAGGTGACGGCCAGGAAGCTGCAATCGTCTCCAAGGTTCTGCAAAAATAACTCTGGAACACGCATAAAGGTGGTCCGGTATTTTTTTAAATTCGAAAACTGATTTTATTCAATAACTTATTTGAGGTTAGTAGGGGGCATAGGCAGGGTGACCCCCCCCCCCCCCAATTTTGGGATGCTTATCAAATAGTTAGAAAAAAATGCATGCTTGTAGCTTATAATGTTGTCTTGCAATTGCTCCAAAAAATGCTGGTATCTTCACCATTTGGAGAAGATGTTATTTCAGTATCTTGCAAGCCTATAAGAGCTCACCAAATGATGGGCTCAGGGCTGGCCCTGGGGAGGGTTTGGCGGGGCGGCCTCCCTGGGCTCAGAAAAATTGGGGGCCCATATTTTCTGTATAGGTTTACTATACATTGCAGAAAAAAAGAGCAGTTTTACGATTTTAGATGGGCTTGGTCTACAGTTGGACCTTTTCTTTTCCTAATGGTTTCCAATCCGGCTGGCCGGCCACGACTTGAGTCAGCGCCTGAAATCCGTTTCATCTATCGATATATAAAACATCGCCAATTTGCCTGAGTCCGACGCCTCGATTCCCTGCCTGCCATCTCGCAGTTCGTAGCTATCGCCCAGGCCGCCTGGTTCCTGCCCTCGCTCTCGCCGATCGTGACCGACCGACCGCGAGACGATATGCTGACTGCTGCCGTCCTGCGGACTACTGTGCTGCCTGCTAGTCCGCCGGCCAGTGGCCGTCACAGTTGGCAATCCCAATCCGGTCGTCAATCAGGCAATCATCCAATCTGCGTATTAGATTAAGATAGAAGGTAAGAACACCCGCTGCAGTTCTTATTTGTAGGAGTGGGGTTAACTCGTTTAGCAACTCTATACATCGAGAAAAAGTTAATGGATGAGTTTGATAATGATTCCAGCGTCACGGACTTTGCTTCTAGAAATTGGGGGAGAAAATTTTAAGGTATCATGTAAACATTATTTTACATGAATATTAAAGTTGTGTATACTTAAAAGTATTTATTTTTCATCATCTCATACATGCGAAAAAAAGTAGTAAGAAGGGTCCAAAATTTTAGTTTCGCCCGGGCCTCCGAAATTTCAGGACCGGCCCTGGATGGGCTTTCGTTTCTCCCACATCGCGAAAATGGACTTGAAAGCAACTAATCGATGTGAGCAATCAAACAGGTCCAAAAGAACTCATGCTGGATCACAGCCGAAAGAGAGGGTCACCCCGTAACTGATTGGGATTTAGTGGCACAGGGATATCTGATCGTTACTTCATGTACCCTGAAGCAATATTGATCAAGGTCATGTCTGCCTCACAAGACATTGACACTAGCTTCTCTCACTTTTTTCTGCAGAGGACAGATTTTATGTTGTGATGATTTCATCAATCGTGAGTTGTATGTATAGCAATACATCGTGGAGCAGTGAGAAGATAGTGACGAAAACCAGGGGCTGTGAACCGAGATGCCAAACCAGTGACGAGCTACCAAGATATTCAACTTCACGGGAATAATATCGAAAAAAAGTAATACAAAGTTAAAGTGTGAAGATATCACCATTGAATTCAGATGTGCTTCTGTGGGCATGTCATCAATCGAGTATAATAATACTCCACATTATTCAAAACATTAGCTCATGATGCCGTCCACGAGCGAATGGATAAAATGGGCATACTTTGCAACAGGGAAATTTACAATTTTACATGCTTTTCGGGTGTTGATAAGGTCAATCAATTCCGTTGGCTAGTGGCTGGGCTATGGGTTGCTTTCGGCAGTATGTATGCAGAATATGCATATCTATCGATGTCAATGAACTCCCTCGCCTGATTTATCATTTGTTCTGCGAGATTACATACTCACAAAGTTTTCTTTAAGACCCCAGAAGAGCGGAAAGTTCTTTTAGCTCCCGAGCTTTAGTGCTCTCGCTATTTTTTAAAAAATTAAAAAGCATTTTTACAAGTTATGAAAAAAAATCTGAAAATAGTTTTGGGGTGATACATCTCACATTAATGCAAAATATAAACCCAAAATTATTTTTATTTTGTGCTAGATAATATGTTTTGGAGGTTTGAAATTGACTACTCAGATCTACACTTTTGTCATTTTTGTGTAGCTTATAATATAAAGTATTTGAAGATGATATTATACACGTTTGTGAGATACAACATTGACTATATGTGGAATTTTTTCAGAATTTTTTAAAACTTAGAAATATGATTTTTGATTTTTAAAAACAAAATCACTTGTGTCAATGTGTACCAAATCTCTGTCCAAGACCAACAAGAGTTGCAAAAGAAAATATTGTGATCTATCGTATTTCCGTGTACCCTGCTTAGAAGGTCGCTTTCCCTGCTACGAAAGAAAAAGGAAGAAAAAAGAAGGGAATACTGGTTTCTCTTATTTTCTTTACCTTTTCTCTGTTGACTTCTTTGCTTTGCAAGTTTACACATTTGTTACGTGAGAAATTGAACAGCCATTGAGTAAGAATTTGTAGGTACAAGTAATGTAAACTTTCATGGTCATAAACTCGTATGACGTGGGCGAGTGATTGACGCCGTGAGGCTGTCATCGCAGCTTCGTCGCCACGAACGCGGGCCGGCCGGTTCGTCGCTTTCGGGCGGCGCGTTCGGCCGAGAGGTAATGGGCGCATGTCGCCAGCCAGCGAGCACATCGCGCGCGTCGGGCGATCGGATAGCCATGACCGGCCGATCGGGCGGCGCGTCCAGCTCGATCGATCCCTGTACCGCCGTACGTGCGACGCCGACGCGAAACGGGACACCTTTTCTGATTAAATTGCTGTCCAATCATGATCGGCGCGGTTAGCTTGCTTGGGATCCACGGCGGCGCGAGATGGACGGCGAGCCTTGGCGCCATCCGCGCCGCGCAGGCAGAACAGAAGAAGCGGATGCGGAGTGGAGGCACACATCGGGATGCGTGTGCCGGCGTACGGAGGTTTTGGTGTTTTGCGACACTTGCCGAGTGCGATCGTCGGCAAGGTTCAGCGCACGAACCCCGCACGCCCGAGGGAATCCGATCGGGGTGTTACATGGCGTGGGCGCGCCTAGTTGCACAACTAGATAAAGGTTGCAATAATAAGCACGAGGGTATCAGCATCACACGCTATACATGAGACACAGATTTACTATGTGAGACTCATTGGCAATCAATTCCAGGAGATACATATCTTTGTGTCAGGTCCCACGCGTCAACAAGTTCACTCGACACTTTAGCTGGTATTAGATCATCTCTAGCGAAACCCGTAAAAGAGCAAAAACTAAAAAACTCCAGCGGTAATACGGGTTCGAGCCGAAACTGAGCCAAAATGGAGCCCGAACCCGCAGCCTAGTCCGTATACCGATTTCGGGCCCCCGAGAAACTGTGTGGACGCCGCGTATTAAAAGGGGCGGCGGAGAGGAGTTCGGTTTTCAAACCCTACTCCCCTCCGCCGTTTCCACTCCCTCCGCCGCCGCCTCCCCGTATTCCGGCGAGCAATCGAGCAGGCCGCAGCCACCCTTCCACCCTCCTAACCGGCGCGATGGCCTCCCGTGGCGGCTCAGCAGGCCACGGCGCCGGATTGGGCGGCAGGGACTCACCACCGCGTCCTCCCGTGTTCCGGAACGACGGAAGTGGAAGAGGTCGGAGGGCACGCGCAAGCGCAGCGCCCACTGGTGGACGAACTGGGGGCTCACGCCCCCAGGGAAGCTGGTGAGGTACGCCAACACCGGCGAGGGGTCGTCGTCTGGCGGCTCCAGTCGCGCACCGAGGCTCCCCATCGCCGACAACTCCGACGACGACGAGCTTGTTCCCGCGCGGTCGCCCACCTTCTCGGCGGGCGACTACGTCCACGGCTCCGACGAGGAGGAGGCCCTGCTCGCGCAGACGAAGGCCATCTCCACGGCGGAGGCCCCCGCTCGCTTCCGCCGGGAGGAGGCGGACGCCATCCTCCAAGTGCGCGAGTACGAGGCGGCCCGCCGGGGAGGAGCGCGTCCTCCGTGTCAAGCTCGAGATAGCTGAGCTTGACGCCGAGGAGGAGTGAAGCTCCTCGACGCCAGTGTTGACACCGTCTTCCACCGAGACGCTCCACTACCACCGGCACCACCGCGCGCATAGGCCATTATTTAGGCTACATTTTGGTTCAAATTAGTAACGCCGCCGGTGTATAAGTAATTTAGGTTTAATTTATTAAATTATCTAACTTTTGATGCTCAATCATCAAATTCATCTATATATATGATCATCGACCAATTTTGCCGCGACATTTCAAATTCAGTTTTTCAGTTTTTGTTTTATGGATTCTGCTCTGTGATAAGGTTTTTCCAGCCTGTAACCACGAGTTCAGTGAACTGAACTCCCAATTTTCAGTTCACATGTTTATGGACTTTGCTAGAGATGCTCTAAAGGAAAATACGGCCAATTCAAGTGTAAGGCATCCAATACAGCAGCCGAGCTGCAAACATACTCTCACTCCTTATTCTACTCCTATATCACAAAGTCATTGGTTCACCACATATATATACTCGTATATTTATATGATCACACGGAAACCCAATTCGGCTCGCATGTACGTATGAACCCATTGTTTGAAAATATAATACTACAAAACATCAAGAAAAAAAAGTCGCACGTACATACATACATTATATGTTTGCACTGATCATTAACGGAAAAAATAACATTTTTATGACGCGTGAGAAAAGATAAATTTCGATGCTTCAACATGGCTATACACATAAGAATTTTTTGTCTTTTTGCACAGTTCACATAAAATGTTCTTTTTTTCCGTGCGAACAAAAAATTTCTAGATGTACACGTGATTTATTAAGGATTTCTTAGACATTTTAAATACTCCCTCCGGACCAGTTTAACAGGCGCGCACGTAGTTTAAAAAATTACTTTGACTATTATTTTGATCAATAAAATATAAAATATATGTTACAAAAATTATATCATTGAAAACCTTGTTTAAATACGAATCTAATGGTATAAATTTTGTAGATATATAATTTATATTTCATTGACCAATTCAACGGTCAAACTTTACCTTAAATTGCGTTCACGCCTTTTAAACAGATCCGGAGGAAGTATGTTTCTTTTGAATTTTGCATATAGATGCAAGATGGCCAATATTACTATCTGCCCTCTTAAGTTCAACACAATGAACTTACTTTTCTAATGACACCATCATTTTGTAAAAGTTAGTTCATTATTTCACTAAAGAGGGTAGATGGAACCCTAATAGCGACCTACTTTCATCTCTAATTTTTCACAGTGGGTTCATGTGCACCTCAGAGTCAAAACACCACCTCCAACTATGAACAATATAATTCTCTTATCGATGGAAATCCATTTGGCTCATGGGTTTAGAGGCACCCGTTGCCTATAAATAGTATTTCAAAATGTCTATTTTTTATTAAAATAATATATTTGGGTGTACATCCAAATATTTTATGTTCCCACGCAATGTTTTCGATGCTCCAAAATAGCTTTTCACAAGCCATCATTTTTTGTCTTTTTAGAGAGGCAAACAAATCTTTTTCCCGCATTTTTTCTGCTAACATGGAATGTCACAATGTATAGCCAGAAACAATAGATTATTTCATAATCTAAAACAACATATCCCTTATCCAACGATAACTAACATATACTCATATGTGAGTCATAGCACAAACACCATGTCCTCTTATCTAATGATAACAACATCATGATATTTTCCTACTCATGACAGACGATGTCAACCCGGGTGCACATGCACCCCATTATGAAAATTTTAATAAAATGCTATTTTAATGTTTTAGGAAAATTGAAAAAAATGCACGTATGTATATCCTATGTTGACACTTATTTGTAAATATTTTGGCATAATATTTTTTGCCATGTGTGATCTACACATAAATGTGGAAATGGAATTCCCTATTTCCGTGAACAGTACACAAGCAATTATTATAGTGTCATGTAGACATTTTGTCATTTTCACGTAGGCCACATACAATTGTATTTTCCCCTCAAACCTTACACAAGTAAGTATCAACAAAATATGTACTGAAAAGATTATTTTAATTTCTTTTAAGATTTTCAAATAGTATTTTTTTAATATTGGAGAAAACAGGTGCACGTACACATGGCTTCATCATGATATTTTTCTACTCCTATGTGAGTATTGTGTCTTTGCACTTTCATGCACTGCTTCATATGACGGCGCAAGTGACCAACAAGTTAACCCTACCCTAGCAGCCTAGCAGGCGCAAGCACAAGTAGAGAGAAAAAAAAAACCCAACTGGACTGCACCACTCACAAGTCATATGTCACAATATGTCACCCGAATCTAGACTGCTTCTGTCTCGCCTCTTGGGCACATCATGTTGGCGAAAGCAGCTGCCAGAGCCGGACCCATCGAACACGAAGAAAGGCCCGTGCCCGATGCCCCAAATGACTGGAGACTAGGTAAGCAATCTCATGATGAATCCGGCAAAATTTGCTGGCTTGGTCACCCGGCACAGTACAACCATCACTTGTCCTCTCAGTTCTCCTTTACCGGATCGAGCTACACAAGAGCACACGCGATTCCGCCGTTGTGGTTGCATGCTACTTGGTTGATCCTGGTGAAAACACGAGGAAAGCATGATTGAACTGCAAGGATGAATTTGGCAACCGGATATCTAGAGGTGCCACATCAGATAAAACTCATATTTTACAGGGTGCATATATAGTGAAAAAACGCTAATTTCCAAAGAAAATAAATAATACCCGGTGTCATGTACACTCCTAGCTACAAGTAGCTCCGCCACTAAGTAGAAGGAAGCAATAAGAACACCCTGTTCAAGCCACCTGATTTTAGTAAGGTTTTATTGGGAAATGATTGTTTTGAGTAAGCTGAGGGTGTATTCGGTTTGGGGATGGGGTGGAACGGAATGGAACCATTCCGCATCCAGAGCCCGTTCCTGCGTTCGGTTGCAAACTGGAATGGAATGAAGTGGTTACTCCAAATGGAATATTCTCTCTAGATCCGGAATGAAGTGGTTCCTCTGATTCGGCCGGACGAGGTGGAACGGGTGACTGTCACACGCCGATTAATTAAGTTTAGCAATAATTAACCAAGTTTAGCAATAATTAATCAAGTTTAGCACTACTTAATCAAGTTTAGCAAATAATTAATCAAGTTTAGAATAATTATTCGGGTGACTATCTCACCCATTCCATTCCATTATCATCCCATTTCAAAATCGAACACAAGAATGGAACCGTTCTGTGACAAACCTTTTGTCCAAACCCAATATAGGGATGGAACGGTTCCGTGACAGTGGAATGGAATGGTTCCATTCCGTTTCACCCCATCCAAAAAACGAACACACCCTAAAGAATGTGGCGATCCAGAAGAGAGCAATAGTATAATCACGGTTGCACAGTTAACGGTTTTTACTACGTACCGTACTGTTTTGTGTTAGCTCAGCTTAGTCAAGCTTATTTCGAGATCTTTGACAACAGGGAAGAAGAATACCGAGCGAATCAGAAGCGATAAAATTATCATTAGCAAACCTTGTGTGTAAACAGAATCCATCAACCATATCATTATGGAGTAGAATATAGATCAATGAAAGAAGTACTCCACATCAGTTGACTTAACCTACTAGTACTACTAGGACAAAACTTTATTTAAAATATATTCCGTTGCTGATAACTCGGTTTCGACCTTTGGAATAATGATTAGCGCTTAACAACGGACGCCCGTGACTCACCTTGTGTCCTTGTCAGCAGGCACCATCCAGGGGGACATGTAAGGCTGGTGCCAATGGGGGCGGGAGTGGAGGCGGTATCGCCCGGCTTGGGGCGGGAGGCGGGCGGGAGTGGGGCGGGACGCTAGCGCGGGGCGCTGGGGCTGGCGCCGGGCGGTACCGCCCGCTGCCGCCCGGCTACCGCCCGCGTTGGGGGCGACAGCGAGGCGAGAGAGGGGCGATAGCGGTGCTAGCGGGGGCGGTAGGGAGGCGGTAGGGAGGAGAGAGAAGTGAGAGCTGGCACTATAGCCCCGTGCATTGGCACCGTGGGGTGAAAGTGGTGTGAGAGTGAGGAAAAAAGCTGACGTGGCAGGTGAGAGTAGAGTGGTGCATTGGCACCAGCCTAAGGGGATTTGCTTACGACGTGATCATGTCATTGGGTTATGATTTTGTCACACGCCGGAGTCCTTGGTTGCTAGTGCAAAATAACATTTCATAGCGCCGGCAAATTTGCTTTTGTGTCACTATGGTAGCAATAAACTGCAAAATGCAGCTATCTTAGATGGAGCACGCACCTAATCAAAGCCCTGAAGCCAGGTCAGAGTTAAAATATAACGTTGCCATTTCAACTTATTTTTTGGACAATCCTGACTCTTTTTCAAAGCTGCAAAACTAATTTTGGAACCTAATCCTTGGGTTCTGCTCCAACTATAGTTGTAAGTATCCCGATATGTATTATACTATCTTACGATTTTACATACTACCATGGACAAACGATATGTATCGTGATGATAACTTAATATGGTAGTATCTAACTCGTATATCGGTATGTATCATGTAAATAAGGTTAGATATATAGAAATAAAAAAAACCCGAGGTTTGGTGGTTAGGAGGGTGGTTGTATCCTCAGCCCACCAGAATTCAAATCCCAGGTTTGCCATCTGTGTGTCTCATAAAGGCGGAATATTCATTTAGTGGGAGGCGACGTTTCCGTCGACAGCAAGGCGTCAGTGATGACTTCGTCAATTTCAAGATCCATTCCGTCGGCTCAGTCTTTCGGAGGTGCTCTTAGGGGTAGGGTGTGAGTATCTGCGTTTATAGGGTTGAGTGTATGCGTGTGTATATGAGTGTCTACGTTTATACTGCGTTTCTCAAAAAATAAACCTTTTTCTCCAGCCTAGCCACCTGATTCGTGGACCCCAGATGTCTGCCTGAGAGGCACCATCTGCATCGACTGTGCGCACGATCCAATGCAGCGAATGTACGGCGGAGTGATCGGCAGTATAGACAGGTTTACGGCAGCCGAGGGACGAGGACAGGAGGAGGCGGCGACTTTGGGATCTCTGACGCTTTGATTCGGCGCGGAAGCAAAAGGCCGGCTCCAAAGATTGTCGCCCCCACCAACGCGCGCTGCTGCTGCACCGCATCGAGATTCACAGGGCTTGTGGGTTTCGGGCTCCGTGCTGCCTACCTCGGGGATCCACGTTGCGTTACCGTAGCTTCGCCGCACCGAACGGAAACGGGCGCAGTGGTTGGCCAAAGCCAGTGCCGTTCCAAAGAAAAAGACCGGTGCATCTTCGCATATGAGTCACGCTGTTTCACTTTTCACCCCAGCTTCCGTAAAACCGCAGCCTGATTTCTGCATAACCTCCTGTGGAGTTCAAACTCGTTTTAAGACTCTGGTGAAAAATGAGGACAGAGTTATTGGCATCTTCGTCGGCCGACACATGTTTGTTTTTGTCCGCGCTGACATGAAATGGATAAAACCAGCCCAACAGCCTGATGCACTTTCACAACTTAAATTTAGGCCGCAAATGAATCGGTAAAGACACGGTGCGGACGCAACGCATGTCCACGTTCTCTCGCCTCTGGCCTGCCTAGCGGCGGGTGAGCAGCCTGCATCGTTTCGCCTCTTTGCGCATCGCATCGCTTCCTATTATGCGCGCGCCGACCGTTATGACGCCATCAATGGGACACTTCAACTTCAGGGCAACAACAGCAATAGCGGACGACGGCCGGTCTTTTGCACCGCCATCAATGTCACGCTTCCTGGAATCAAGCATTGTCATTCATAGAGGTTGTGTCCCCGCCCCTTTTAAGGGCAGCAACATTGCCTTGCCATTGGCACCATCTCGCCCAACTCGATGGCATTGTATTCCCTTTGTATTTCCTAGAGAACATGTAGCGCAACCATAACCATGTGCAAGGGATGGCCATTCATAAGCCGAAAAACAACTGCAAGGTTGGGTCGTTAGCAGTAAAGAAGAAGAAGTCGTGCATCAGCGTCGACGTGGCAAGGGCCCTCTACCGTGACCACATGTCGCGCGCTTCGGAGTGGAAGACATCCACCTCCCGGTGGCTGGCTCCTTAGCCACCGGAGGGTGCTCATGATGCCGGTGCCGAGGCATGGCCGGGTGTGGCGACAAGAGATCGCCCGACGCCGATCACTTCTGCCACCGGACCTCCTCGCTGGCCTTCATGAGCTAGCTGGCGGCTAATTTATTGTGCATGGTCCGATTCAAACGGATCAAATAAGATATAATTTAGATAAAGGAAGGTAGGAGATGATCTTACGGAAAAGGCGGGGTTGTGGAGTGCGAACATTCCACAACTAGTTGCGGGTGCAACCTATTTTTTGTGACACTTCCAAGTTTCCGAAAAATGTAAACTAAAATTATAGACATTGGTTATGATATATGTTGTGAACCTGAATTTTTTTGTTTCATAATATGATGATATGTGAACTGTGCAAAAAAGAAAAGACATATGTGAATAGTATCATGTACTATTTACACATTATTTGTTATTTTTGTGTACATCACATATGGTCATATTTTTTGATGAAACTTCACATATGCATAAGATACAACATAATATAGGTCTTCAATTTTAGTTTGCATTTTTTTCCAAAACTTGAAAGTGTCAAAAAAAAAAAGATTGCATCCTCGACAAGTTGCAGATTGGAGTTTCGCCTGGGTCACGGGTGGGGACAGAGGAAGGGTACATTGAGGTACATCTACAAGGTGAGCAGTACTGCCTTTTGTACTCGGATGATTCTCGGGATGGGGAAAAGAGACGCTATGACATGGACGGGATGATGGGACGTGGCTATGGATGCTAGGCCAGCTAGACGACGGCCCAAGGAAGCAACGCCAGCACTAGGCTAGTAGCGCCATCGAATCCTTGAGCCAAGCCATTGATTGCTTTCCCTCGCACAAAGTCTAGCTTGTCTAGCGTTAGGGCATCTCCAGCTCCAGCGGCCCGACACATATTTATATCTGTTTGCGTCGGGCACGGACACGAAAAACATCCGCATGTCCGTATGCGTCTGCCATTTCTCCAGCGGCAGAGACGCATTTATTTGATTGCATGCGTGATTAGAGAGGAGAGAGAGGGAGGTATTCTATTTGTGTGGCTAGGAATGACCGCATGCATGATTAAAGGAGGAGAGAGAGAGGGCTGCATGCAGCCCAACCGGACACAAACTAAATTGCCTCCGATGTCAGAAAGTTTAATAAGACATGGCGACACAGCGTTCGTCGCGGTCAATAAATATGTCCACAACCAAGTTCAGCGGTTCTACGTCCGGTGATCGTCTATTCGTGGAGACGCAAATGCGGCCTAAATTTACGTCTCGGATGCGTGTCGGCGGACGTTGCGCGGTCGCGCCGCGTGATCGCTCGCTTCTCCACGGGTTTGCCTGGTAATGGACTCGAAGCCTGTTTCAAACGCATTGCTTCGACGGTCTTCGTTTTCGCGTCTGCGCCGCATCCTTCGTCATCAATGGCGGTGCCACGCCTTCTGCATGCGCACCAGGTCTAATGGGCGGTGGCTAGACTTCTACGACGCTATCAATGACATTGTGTCCCGCACGTGTCCGATCTTTGAAAGGCGGTCGGCATCGTCCCTGCCATCGCCCACACCACCGACACATCCGCTCCCACCCTTCACCACCACCCGCTACCGCATCACCATAGGGAAGAAGAAGCACAACTTCGAGGCATCCAGAAGCGGCATCAAAAGGTAGATGCGACCGATCAGGGTGCCGCTCCAAGTCAACCTGGCGCGGCTCCTGCACGACAACTGGACACCGTCGGGGGGATGTCACCTGCCTAGCGACGGCTGGCGGCTTAGCTGCCTTCGTTGCATGTCCCGCCGGTGCCTGATCACGATCCGGAGAGGACCGCCGAGATCTAGCGCATGTAGTAGTACCTGACACCGGACCTCCGCGCCGATCGTTCCTTCGGCGTGGAATCCAATGTATGGTACACCGGGCGCGAGACCGAGACGGATTCCAGAAGGAAGGCAGGCTTCCTTGGCGACCGAGACTTACTTTTTGATCAGCCTCGTGCTCCTATGCGTTCGCCTCCTCGCCGAATACGGTAGCCGCCGGCTCGTCCAACGCCTCCCCAGGACAACGACGCGTTAGCCTACCACAACGAGGAGGCCAAGGATAACTCATGCAACTTCATCGGCTGCATCTTCTATGAGTGGCAGACGGCCATGACGGAGGGCCGGAAGTTCAAGCTATCGAAGACGATGACTGACGACGAAATCGCGAGGCTCGGTGTCCTTATGTCGGAGGTGGACCGACTGGTGCGTCCGCCGCTGCCCCAATACTCCACAAACATCATGCCGACATGACTCACGTAGGATGAGGTCCTTCAACGGGTGCTGCAAAATTCGACCCCGGACCCGTTGCCGCCTCCATCTCCATCGTTTCACCCCTTGGTTGCGCCACCTCCATCTTCACCACCGGCGGCACCGGCGTACATTCTGCCGGCTGACAACTTGTCTTGGACAATAACGGATTTCGTCGTGCTCGACAACGACGACGAGGAGTACGCTAGGGTAGGAGACAGTACATGCGCCTTTTTGTTTTTTATTTTCCTTTATTCACTATGTAAATTATGTTTTCGCTGGAAGAATGGAAAACCCTAAAAAAAAGTTTTGCGACGTGCCGCTGGGAGCACCTCCGGCGCAAACGGACGTGCGGCCACTTTGAGCGTCCGATTTGCGTCACCCCGTTGGAGATGCCCTAAGGAAGCATTAGAACAACTCCAATCGCTTCGTCTAATGTCCATAGGATAATCGATTTGAAATTAAACTTGTATTCAAATTTCGTTGTATATTTTGAATTTGAATAAAATTTGACTAAAAATTAAACTAAATTAAACCCTAAAGTACTCGCCTTCGTCGGGCCGCGAGACAAGCCATCCTGGCAGTCGTCCATCGCTTCTTGGCTAGGCCGACCTTTTGGCCCTGTCTGCAGATGCCCGTGCCCTCGTGGGAGGTTTCAGGTGGGTGGCATGTTGGGTACTTGGGTGGTATTGGCGGTACTTCCCTTTGCCGCCTTGCCCGACCTTTGACCAATTGTTGGTGCATCAATGACACCGGTCATTTCCTTGCCCCGCAGAGCCTTCAGTGATTCCCACGATCAATGAGATTCCTCATTCAGGACGACCCACTAAGCCTAGTGAATGGCCGCCTTAGCAAGACGCTCGGCGTCGATGTCGATGATCTTCTGCCGCTCAGCGGCTACAAGCAGTCGAGAGGCCTCCATTGTCGGTGCCCTCTTGTGAGAGATGTCGTTGTGCCTATGGCATGATTGGCCCACACCTCCCAACGTCTGACATGGCGGCGGTGCCTTGTGTATGACGTCCTGAATTGACTCCATGTCGATCGGTGTCAGTTTGAGGACGCATGTCTGCGTTGGACCCGACTAGCGTGTAGGGTTTGGGCACTTTTTTTTGTTTGTCGGCTTGAATAACCGTTTGTGAAGGAAAATTAGGGCAGCGGTGGGCATGCTCTTATCCATCTAGACGCATTTCCAACACTTATTTTCAAATGAAGCAAATAATATTTCTTTCGTGTTTATTGTGGTGACCCTCGTGGGATTTATATAGAAGTACACGAAGGAGACTTGAAATACAAGTAGATGAGTCTTGGTCTATACTACTCATTAGGCGAGAATCAGTGTACAAGATGTTGACAATTCGACGACTAGGATCAGGCGAGAATCCATTCCTATCTGTACATGTAGTACGTGTAGCACCACACACCAATGTCAACGCTGAAAGCAGCAGCAGGTCCGAACGCGCGGTGCTGCATGTCCACACCACCAACGTCAGGCTGATCTCGATCTCGCGTAGTAGGCTGGAGTCAACACTGGCTTGCAGTTCCAGTTGCAAGCGCCACGGCCGGGTCGATGGATCCGACCCGTTCCGGCCGGTCAGTTGGTGAGGTCGCCGTTTCACGGTGGCTTCTCGGAAACCACCGCCGGGCGGTCAGGCGACCGGAGTTGGCCGGGACGAAGGAGGCACGAACCGATCAACCACGTACGGGAGACACCGTCGTGTCTGTCTCGACGCCAGCCGGTGGGTACAGTGCTGACTGCTGACGAGGTCTCCATCGACGTATCGTGGAGTTCTTCTCGTGTGGCCTGAGGACCTTTCGATCGTCTCGTGTCACGGACCTCACGGTGCCGCATCACGTTTCTATCCTGTGAAATTGCCCGGAAATAGAAAGCCGAATCATAGGTGGTGAGCGCAAGGAAGGTGCGTTCATCTGGAAGGTTCTGCACTTGTTTCTTTTTTTGGATAATACAAATATATTAATATTTAGGATACTAGCAAAAGTGCCCGTGCGTTGCACTGGGAGAAAAAACTCAAACACTCCAATGAAACATCTGTGGTGACATTTCTCCAATGTGGGATCATGGATAAAGGTGGTCACATTTTCTCATATTTAGGTCCATCTTGGGCAGTCCCATGAATAGCTTCGACGGTTGCTCAACCCTGCTCTCGCCCGCTCTTTTCGGCACCCAACGCCGTCATCTTCGCCTTTGGCTCGTCTTTGCCCCGATCTGCCGTCTCGGACCGTCGGTCTTTTTAGCACCTAGCGCCGGGCCATCAGCGATTAGATCAGGAGGTTAGGAGGCTGTGGGCGAGCTCCTCTCTTTCTCTCCCCTTTTTCCATGTTCCAGACCGAGGCGCATCATACCAGCAACATGGTCATTGCTTCGTGCGATCCGGCAAGAAACATGCGCCGGACGCCGGAGCTCGGGGTGGAGACGTGCCTTCTCCTCTTCACAGTGGAGGAGGGCCCCAGGGATGGGAGGGAAGCGACCCATGGGACGGAGGTGAAGTGGGAATCGATGGATTCGGTGGTTGTGGAGGGGATAGGGGTGTTATTTCGTTGACCGGTAAACGAACCGGTATGGACCGTTATCGTGGCACTTTGATGTATTATACGATTTGGTGGGAGGGTAAAATGGTCTAAAAAATGTTGTTGACGAAACTTTTTGGCAGAAACCTTAGCTTCTTTATTATTATAGGAAATTTGCCCGTACGTTGCGATGGGTTAACTTCTATGAAATTGGAGAAATTCTATTTTACGAAGATGCACACTTATAATATCTGATCGTTAGCAAAATTTTATGTCATTCAGACGACCCTAAGTTTGTGCATCTTGATAGGGTCATGTATTTTCCAAAATAAAAACGCATTTGTGTAGTGGCAGTAATAAAAAGTGCATATGAAATTTTATATATCAAAAAACATTTTATAAAACAAGCCTCCCAAAACGGTTCCTTTGGGGGATGAATCCTAAAGAATTCACCTATCCCAATAACAAAAAAAACAGACTTAGATCCTGTATTAAGACCTAAAGTTATGAGCTTTTTGCAAAAGAGGAAGAGAAACAAAATTCCTCCCATTAAAAGACAATAATCATCAATTACTCATATGCCGATTTGGTCGTTGCTGGCTCCATCACAGACACGATCCTGCCAACTTATGTCGATCTCTCGTATGCCGGCGCTGTCATGGAGGCATCTAGGAGGAACGATTCAACACAATTCTTTAACGAAATCCATGTAAACTTCTATTAGCTGAATATCTCGATAGTTTCGATGCACGAAAATTGGCGGTGGTTGGAGCTGTTAAATTTTCTGCTTGACCACCCTCTCGTCAGTTATCTGTGATTGTTATATACAGGCTTGGGTGGTGGCCAGGCGCTCAACCTGACGCTCCGGCGTGGTCGGCGATAGTGGCTCGCTCGCAGGGCTGCTAGCCGGTAGGAATCAGATCGCGACGATGGTCGCTGCCTCCGGCCTCCAGATTCCAGAGATCGATCCCTTCTCTGAACTCTCCCCCGACTGCATCTCCCGCCTCCTTTTAGTCCTGGTACAGTGGAACCCGCCGCGTCCTCCCCCCTCCACGATTGGAGGACATCTCCCGTGCTCGACCTCAACCGGTGCCCACTTATTCCGACAACATCTGAGCTTTTAATCTTCTTCTCCCTTCTCTGAGCTTTCCCTCTGCCTCCTCTTAATTTCTATCGACTGAGGATCATTAGATCTTAGACCAAAGATGTGCTTCTGGTGGTTCTTTTCCAAGGCAGCTTGTTAATTCCTGGAATATTGACATATATAAATCGGTGAGACTCGATCTGATAGAGCGAGGTGGGACTATCGGAAACAAAATTATCTAACGTAGCTGCCTTTGGACGGGACGCCTACGGTCCAGTATTGATATGGACCAGGCCCTGCAACCCAGCTATCTGGCCCAGCGCGGTTGGGGACTGTTCGGAGTGCCGTTTCCGACCACAGGCGAACGTAAATAAGGAGGAAGGTGAGAAAGAAAAGGCACGAAACGGTATAATGGCAAATCTGATGTATTATACGATTTGGTGGGAGGGTATATCCGTCCAATAAAAAGCGTTGACGAAACTTTTTGGCAGAAACCTTAGCTCCTTTATTATTAGGTATAGATAAGTAATTACATTCAGCTTCTGCTACTACAACAAGATGTCAAAAACTAGTCTATACATCAAAGACACTACATGAATGGGCTGACATACCGACGGCCGGGAACCCTCGGCGTAGCCGATTTTAGCGACGTCGAGGGCCGTCAAGAAGGAGCCGGCGTCAGCCGACTAGAGGACGTAGCAGCGGCGCCCTCGTCATCCGCGAGGGGGGCTCCGGTCGTCGTCTCTATCGCGCGGCTGCAAGAGGAAGACGTCCAAGAAGGAGGCCGCAGCGGCCGCAGCTGCCGTCCTTTTAATTAGTTTATATTCCCTCTCGCCGAATTCAAATGTATTATGAATTCGGCCTATATATGCACGAATTCACCTATATATGTTAAATATCTCTAAATTTCGCCTATGTTTGAACGTATTTTGTCTGGTTTTGTCTAAATTCGTCTATATTAGTTCAACTTTTACATCCATCCTAAGCTCGTCGCTGGGAATATGGGCCTCCCAAGTCAAATTTTACATTCATCCGGCGCTAAATAGCGCCGGATTTCGGCCTGGAAGCCCCAACGGCTGGAGATGCTCTAAAGTTATGTCACTTAATATAGAACGAAAGGAAAGGATCGAGGTTATTTCATTTGTAAAACATGTTCCTAGGCTAGACAGTGTCAATTCCAGCTCAGTTCCTAGGCGAACCACATAGTGGCGGGCGATCTTGATCGGGCTCCTCGGGATGGCGTGTGTGTGGCGATGGCAGAGAGCGCGCAGCCAGGTGGCCTCCTCCACTGTTGGATGCCTTCCTCGTCAGTTGCAAAGGGATCCGATCAATGGTGGTCCCAGCGGCAGATTGCTTGGTCCGTGAGGTCTGGTGGTCCATGGAGAGAAGAGACAGTGGCCCGGCAGGTAAGGATGCCACCATCGGCGGCGGCTCTCGTCGGTGTCGTATCCCTTGTTTGAGGGCAATGGTGGGAGCGTCTCTCGCCCCATTGGTTTTGGGGGAAACCTCATATTTGGGGGAGGACACCATTGACGGCTGCACCCGTGGGCGTTGTAGTCCTTGTTGGAGGCGTTGAGGGGGCATCCCGGATCAGATAATGGTGGTGAATACATATTCACCCCCGTTTGGCGACGTATACGTCTTCACCCCCGTGGGAGCATCATCTGCGGAATACATCGGCTGGAAGGACGTGTGGACGTCTTTGGTGGCTGGGCGGCGGACTGTGCGTGCTTCTCGCGTGGGGGCCAAGGCGGAGAGGCGTGGCATCTACCACCGCCGGCGACGAGTCTCAACGGCATGGTGCGGCGGTATATCGACGACAGGCGGAGGATGATGGACGCACAAAGAGCGATGGCGCCATCTGAGGCGCCATCTGACATCGTGGCGGTGTTGGCGGCATGCTTGCCAAGGTCAATGCCTTGATTCTTACTGAAGATGGGTCAGCGGAAGATGGTGTGTGTTCAGGATTTGCTGGATTGGTCTGTGTTTCTGACTCTCTATTGGGCATTTCGGTGAGGCCTCCGGTTATCTCATGATGTGTGTACATGCGAAGTCCGGACATGAGGCCCCGACAAGGCCACCCCATTCATCAATTCATCAAGTTTGTAGGTGTTGCGACATTAGTCGCTAGTGAGACAACTTCGGTTTCATCTTTGTATTTTCTTTGGAAGATTCCATTAAATAAATTAAAAAAAATATATGTGCATTACTATGATACAGAGGCCGGAAACATAACCTCTATTAGTCCTTTCTAAAAAAAAGTGCGCCTAACTAGCATTACCATTGCCAATGGTGGGTCCGACAGTGGAAGAAACCACGAAACTCATGCAAGATCACAACCGAAAGAGCGTCTCAATCCACTATGGATTGGGATTCCGTGTGACTGGGGATACCTGAGTGTACTGCTTGTGCACTATCGATCGAGGCCATGTCTGCCTCACAAGATATGCACCCCAGCTTCTCTCACTTTTAACTCCTGCGAAGGGCTAATTTTATGTTCTCACGATTTCATCAATGATCAGTTGTATATATAGCAATATACATCGTGTAACAGTCAGCAGAGAGTGAGCAAAACCATGGGCTGCGAAAGAGAGATTCCAACCAACGACTACCGAGATATTCAAGGGAATTAAGGGCATGTACAAGGTAGGGAATGCACGTCTTCTCTTAGCAGTCTATGTCATCTAGAGATGATGATAAATATAATCGGTACAATGCATTATCTTTTATTGTCATCCCTTACAATAAAATAATAGTTAATTTTTTTACCAGAAAATTATGTGACTAAGGAAAGACAAGACGTACAATGGGTAAAATAGCCTTCTCTTATTTCATAAGAGATCGCTAAGGGAAGACACCCTTCTCTTTCTTCATTCTCTCTCCTTGAACTAAGCAAAAATCTGACGTGGCAAGCGTAAGGGAAAGCTGACATCACTCAATTGTACATGCCCTAATAGTATTGAAAGTTAAGAAAAATAATACGGTTGCTAATTAAAAAGAATACCAAGTTGACGCATGAATATATCATCATTGAATTCAGATGCGCTTCTGCAGGAATCTCAACGATCGAGTATAATAATAAGTAACAATTAATGTTAAAATTTAGCTCATGATTCCGTCCAAGAGCGATCGCATAAAAATGTCATATGCAAGAGGAAAATACATACTCTCTCCATTCATAAACGAATGTCTCAACTTTGTAAAAATTAAGAACGAGCCTTAGCTCACAGATGGCTAACACACAGTTGTGCAACTGTGCATACAACCCGCTCGGATTCGAGTCCTGCTACTCTCATAAATTACCGCGGTGTCTCACCCTCAGCTTAAACAAGTGTATGCTTCTGCGGGAAACAAGATGTACGGAGTGCCGGTGGAGAACTCTGCGCCAATTGAAAAACTATGGACCAGACCGCCTGAAGGTTCAGTCAAACTTAATGTGGATGGCTCGTTTTTTCCACAAGATGGGAAGGCAGGAGCTGGGATGATTCTTAGAAGGCACGACGGGTCAATCATTATGTCGGCATGCCGAACTCTACAATGGTGTGGTTCAACACTGGAGGCGGAGCTTCAAGCTTTCATGGAAGGGGTAAGGATGGCTTGCGAGTGGTGCCAGGATCCAATACCTTTTGAAACAGATAGCGCCGAGATTATCAGGATGCTGGAAAGTAAGAAGCGAGATATTTCTGAGCTAGGAAATCTTATTGCTGAAGCTAAATTTTTATTGAGCTCCGATCGCATTGCTGGTATTGCCAAAGTACCACGTTCTCAGAATAATGCTAGTCATGAATTGGCAAGGTTTGGTAGTTTAAACAGCCATACCGATGTATGGTTAGGGTCTGGGCCAGAAACTATATTCTGGATGCCCTTTTAAGGGATTGTAATGACACTATGATTTAATTAATACAATTCCTTTACCCGCAAAATAAAAATAAACAAGTGTATGGTATCACATACCACGCCTAAGGTGATGCTACCACCAAACTCAGCAGCGCTTTCTCTCATAGGCAACGGTCAAACTCAATTTTAACACAGCATACCCGGTTCACTTGAACTTAATCAGTGGATGTTCTCCTTGGGACGCCCTGTTGACATGAACTCTTAGCAGAAGGAGCGGATGGATATATGATGTCGCCAATACCCGTGTGAAGCAAGGTCACACTCACAAATATGCATCTCTCTCTTCATGGATCTTTCTTTTCTAACTTTATCAAAAAGAATTATGTACCTAGACACTTAAGCACGTCTACATACATGCATATTTTAACAAATTTAAAACATCATTTTACGTACAAACTTAGTACAACTTTACATGATTTACCGGGATTGATAAGGCCAAAACAAATCCACTGGTTAGTGTCATCGCAATGTATAGCATATCGATTATTCATATCTATCGATGTCAGTGAACTCCCTCACCGAATCATTATTTGTTCTACGGTTAATAGTTTTTAAAAGACCCCACATGAGTTGAAAAAGAAAATCTTGGCATCTATCGTATTTTCATGTATCCTGATCAACAGGTCGTTTTCCCTGCTCCGAAAGAAACAGAAAGTGCATATGGCTCTCCCCTCTCCTCTTTTCCGATCCACTAACTTGTTGGAAGTTCCTAACTTGTTGCCCTTTTCCTTGCAGCTTCACACGATGCCACCGGAGAAATTAAACACCGGGCAAGCAATAATGTTTAGGAGTACATGTAACTGTCATGGTCATAAACTCATGTAACTCCAGTGGGATTGATCGAAACAGGTTCGAGCCTTCGAGGTCGCCCCTCTGCCGACGTGGGTGAGTGATGGAGGCACAGCGTCGTCACCACGTACCCCGTCGCTTTCGGCCGGCGCGTCCGGCCGAGAGGGAATCGCTCAGGTGAAGACGCGAGGCGTCTCCCGGCATTGGCGGGCGCGGCGCGTACTGCTCGACCGATCCCTGTATCTTTTCGGATTAAATCGCTAGCCAATCATGGTTGCCTTGCCTGCGATCCACGGCGGCACGAGATGGATGGCTCGATCCACGGCGAACCTTGGCGCCATCCGCGCCGCGCAGGCAGAAGAGACAGCGGCGGAGTGGAGGCATACAGCGGGGATGCGTACGGAGGCTTTGTTGTTTTGCGACACTTGCAGAGTGCGGACAGAGCAATGCGATCGTCGGCAAGGTTCAGCGCACGCGAAAGGAGCCTCGGACGCCGACGGCATGGCGTGGGCGTGCCTAGTTGCACAACTAGATAACCAACGGATCGACGTGACGCCGACGTCGCGAAAGAAGGTTTGCAATAGGCACGAGGGTATTCTGCCTCAGAAGCTATACAGTCTGACTAATACAGCTTCCAGGCTCTTCTAGCCTTTATCTGTTCAAAACAAAAGCTCTACAGTCTGACAGAGATTTATTATGTTCAGCTTTTTCATGCTCCAAGTTTGCCCTACAACTATCTTCTAGCAGACGCCAACACTAGCAAACCAGAAAAAGATAGACCAGAATACACCACTATTTTTACCAAAAATCTGCCAATGTATTAATAATTATTAATAGTGGTACAAATAAACTCAAAAGTAATAAAATTACAAGTAGTATATCTTTGAATCAGCTAACGACGACTACATACCACTGATGCGAGTCGAAGAAGCGCCTTCGTCCAGAATACACCACTCAGGGCATCTCGGGCATCTCCAACGGGGCGACGCATTTCGGACGTCCAAACGGATGCGTCGAAATGGTCGAAATCGTCTGCACGTCTGTTTGTGTCGGGGTAGGCTCCAGTCGAACGACGCATAATTTTTTTTCCCATTCATAAAGTCATAATTTACATTAATAAAAAACATAAAAAGCCATAAAGGCTGGTAAAACTAGGTACTACCTACTGGTCGTCGTCGCTGACGAGGTCGATGAACTCCGGCGTCAGCCATGGAAGCTGGTACGCCGGCGGTGGAGGAGGTAGGGCAGGCTGCGGCAACTACGGCCAGGCCGTCCCCTGCGCAAGAAGCTGTGGTGAAGGTGGCCAGGCCAGGGATCCCAGGCCGGAGCAGCATCCGGAGCGCGGTCGTTGGAACGCGTCAGCGTGGCCGGAGGAGTCGCCGGTCTACTCTGCAGCAGCGCGGACTCGCGGAGCTGGATTGGGAGCCCGTCCCACAAAGCGAGCTCGTTGAGCTCGTCGAGCTCGCTGTTGGCCAGTGCCATGGCAATGGCCTCCTCCTCGGTAATGTCCGGCGGCTAGGTCTCCGGATCCCACGCCGGCCCGCCGTCGTCGTGGTCGTACTCTGCGCGCTCCACCTGCTCATCCTCGTCCTCGTCTGCGTCCTCCTGGTCGTTCTCCTCTTCTTCCGCGGCGATCTCGCGGTCGAAGTACTCGAGGTCCCTGAGGTAGCCAGCGCGGCGGCGCGCGTGAAACTCCCACGTCCCGAAGGAGATCCAGTTGTAGGAGTTGAGCGCGTATGCCGGATCTTCTTGGCCAGAGATCCGGCGGCAAGATCGCTCAGGGGCGGCGCACCTCGTCCCGTCGCTCTCGGCCCTCACGCGGCACTGGGGGTACCGGCACGCGCCTGGAGTTGAGGTACCAGCCTCCTCCAGGCAGGTTTGCGTCCGGCCATGGCACCGGCCGGTTTTCCTTCGAAAGGCGGCGCGCGAACTCGATGCGGACGTTGTTGTGGGTATACTTCATGGGTGTACCATCGACAGTGCCTAGATCCGGCAAGCCCGGGTGGCCCATAGATGGTGATGTGGCATGTGGCCCATCGGGCGGCCCAGTTGCTGTTGATCATGAAGGATGAAGTCCGGCCCAGGATCAGTAAGCCGGATCCGCATCGACCTTCGGAGGAACCCGGATCCGTGGAGACCCATGAGGAACCCGGATCCAGTACGACGTATATGGAAGGCGGATCCTTGACGTACACGGCAAGACATTGTACCGTAGTTAGGCAATCTGTAATCCGGCTAGGACTCTCCATGTAAACCCTAGATCCGTGCGCCTTTATAAGCCGGATCCCGGGAGCCCTAGAGGCACAACCACAACTCATTGTAACAACGCGAAAGCGCCCGGATAATTCCGGACAAGCAGCGAGTAGGGCCCGTCCTCGTGCGGGTGTTCCGAAGCTGGGTAAATCGCGTACCACCGTCCCGTGTGCACTCCGCCCTATGGCCCCTACTTCTTCTCCCCCTCGTGAGGATCCTTCCTCCGAGGTACCGTCGAATAGGCAACGACAGTTGGCGCCCACCGTGGGGCCAGCGGCATCTGGAGGCCGGAACCGGGAGGGTTCCGCCATGGGAAGCTACGACGACACGATCGCGGTGGGGCGTGTTCTTTACGCCGGAAACTTTCCGTTCATCCCTCCGAACGAGTGCTGGATTCCGGCTAAGACCGCCGACGCATCCTCCATGGACACCGAAGAGTTCGATCGCAAGTTGAAGGAACTCGGAGGCGATGAGCAAGCCGAAGTAGATTCCGCCGAGCCAAAGCAAGTTCTTGCAACCTTAGCAGCGCTGGATCAGCAGGAATCGGGCGACGAGCACACCACCTCCGACCCACAGCCATCCTATATCGGATCTCCGTTATCACGGGAACGACCATATAGGGAAGTCCTATCCCCAGAAGAACTGGTCGAGCAGGCAGGCATGGATGCAATCGCACACTCGGCGATCCTCAACAAACCCATAACTCCTGAGGAAGCTGCAGATCCGGAGGCCCTAGAAGCTACGAGGCCGGAGATGCTGGCAACAGCTCAGAAATTCGCCAGAACCGCAGCAGCAATGTTGGACGAAAGGAAAGAAGCCGCGCAATTCGTGGAAGGTTTCCAACAGCGCGAACATGAGGTTGACCAACAACTCGTAAAAGTCAAGGAGCTCCAACAGCACTGGAGAGACAAGGTCACCGAGCTTCAGCAGGAGGTCGATCAAATCAGGCGGGAGGTGATGTCTACGGGTGCTTCTATTCTTGTAGATAGTGTTGGGCCTCCAAGAGCAGAGGTTTGTAGAACAGCAGCAAGTTTCCCTTAAGTGGATCACCCAAGGTTTATCGAACTCAGGGAGGAAGAGGTCAAAGATATCCCTCTCATGCAACCCTGCAACCACAAAGCAAGAAGTCTCTTGTGTCCCCAACACACCTAATAGGTGCACTAGTTCGGCGAAGAGATAGTGAAATACAAGTGGTATGAATGAATATGAGCGAGTAGTAACGGCGCCAGAAAAGTGCTTGCTGGCGTGCAGTTGATGGTAGTAATATTGCAGGAAGTAAAGATGCAGAAAAACAAGTAAACAAGCAGCGATAGCAGTATTTAGGAACAAGGCCTAGGGATCATACTTTCACTAGTGGACACTCTCAACATTGATCACATAACATAATAAATAAATAGATGCTAGACTCTACACCCTCTTGTTGGATGATGAACACCACTAACTATGTAGGATTACACGAACCCTCAATGCCGGAGTTAACAAGCTCCACAATATTCAATGTTCATATTTAAATAACCTTAGAGTGCATAACGAGATCAACATAACCAAACCAAGTACTAACATAGCATGCACACCGTCACCTTCACACTATGAAAGGAGGAATAGATCACATCAATACTATCATAGCAATAGTTAACTTCATAATCTACAAGAGATCACAATCATAGCCTACGCCAAGTACTACACGATGCACACACTGTCACCATTACACCGTGCAGGAGGAATAAACTACTTTAATAACATCACTAGAGTAGAACACAGATATATTGTGATACAAAACACATTGCAATCATCAAGAGATATAAATAAGCACTTCACTATGCTACTCTGAATTACTCTCTGGCAAGATAACGAACACTAATTCATCATGTAGGCAAACCTTAAAGATGCATTCCCAAGTACTAATGAACACCCCACGCTGTCACTTTGAGCATTCACAGGAGGTACTAACACACCACAATTTCATAGAGACATCCAACTCAAATCATAACTCAGTGAATAAGTATTCAGTGAAATATAGCCTAAGAGACCCACACGGTGCACACACCTGTCACCTTTACACACGTGGGACAAGGAGTCTCCGGAGATCACATAAGTAAAATCCACTTGACTAGCATAATAACATCTAGATTACAAGCATCATCATATGAATCTCAATCATGTAAGGCAGCTCATGAGATTATTGTATTGAAGTACATAGGAGAGAGATGAACCACATAGCTACCGGTACATGCCCCGAGCCTCGATGGAGAACTACTCCCTCCTCATGGGAGACAGCGAGCGTTGGTGAAGATGGCGGTGGTGTCGATGGAGAAGCCTTCCGGGGGCACTTCCCCGTCCCGGCGGCGTGCCGGAACAGAGACTCCTGTCCCCCAGATCTTGGCTTCGCGATGGCGGCGGCTCTGGAAGGTTTTTTCTGGTTTCGTCGAACGTCGTAAGGTTTTCGCGACGGAGACTTTAAGTAGGCGGAAGGGCAGGTCAGGGGGCCACACGAGGGCCCCACACAACAGGCCGGTGCGGCCAAGGCCCAGGCCGCGCCGCCCTGGTGTCTGGCCACCTCGTGGCCCCACTTCGTAAGTCCTCCGGGTCTTCTGGAAGCTTCGTGTGAAAATAGGACCCTGGGCGTTGATTTCGTCCAATTCCGAGAATATTTCCTTACTAGGATTTCGAAACAAAAAACAGCAGAAAACGAGAACCGGCACTTCGGCATCTCGTCAATAGGTTAGTTCCGGAAAACGCATAAATATGACATAAAGTATGCATAAAACATGTAGATATCATCAATAATGTGGCATGGAACATAAGAAATTATCGATACGTCGGAGACGTATCAGGAGGCCATACCCCCTCGCAAGATCACTTCCGCAACCCCCACTGAGCAACAGCCACTTGCAACCCCAAAGGACAACATGAAAAAGGCTGCGGAGATTTTGAAAAAGAAGGACGAGGAGATTGACATCGACTATGTTCGCACGCTCGTTGCCTCAGCAATGAAGCAGCAGAGTAAGGCCGATACTTCGCGCAGGTTGGAATCCAATCCGGATCACTGTGTATCTACCGCGCAGAAGGACGCCCGCGTCAATCGCCACCCTGATGACGAATCGCGCACCGGATCCACGGAGCGCAGAAGAAAAACAAGGGAGCACCCAAATCTGATCCCCGTACCAAAGACACCTCCGTCAGATCCGAAGAAGGGGAAGGATGCAATGTACGCTGGTAGGAACAAGTACCGGAACCCGTCACCTCCGCCTAACGGGTACCCGCGTCCCCCACCTCCTCGCCGCCGCAGTCCAGTCGGAAACACCAGGCCCCATGGGGCCGGTGGAATCAACATCCGCGACAACATGCCGCCGCCAAGGTCCAGGGAGCGTACGCCGGAGCCACGTCGGAACCAGAACAACGATCGTGAACCGGAGCCCAGAAGGAGCCGGAACAACGATCGTGATCCCGAGCCTAGGAGGATCCGGAACGCGGAACGCGAGCCGGAGCCCCGCCGAAGCCGGAACGACGGAGGAGACTATCACCAAGGTGAAGGTAGCCACCGGAGCCGGAGCGAGCCGCGGGAAGATCGCCGGGAGTCAGAGGGCGGAAGCAAAAAATCTTACAGGCCCCCTCGCAGATCTCCCTCACCACCACCTAGTGGCGGAGGCGGAGGCGGTGGCCGGAGATCTCGTTCTCGCTCAAAAACCCCGGGCGGCGGCCCACATGATGCCCGAGAACGCCTCAATGAGTACAGATCTGACTACATTGGCCCAAAATGCTTTGGCAGGATGATTCGAGAGGAACCAAAGCCAAGGATGAACCTCAAGCTACCCGGAAACCTGAAGAATTATGATGGCACGGAAAGGCCGGATACCTGGATTGAGGATTACTATAATGCTGTAATCTTTGCCGGAGGAACCCCTAATATCGCCTGCCGCATGCTTCAGCTGTACCTTGTAGGTCCAGCCCGGATCTGGCTCAATGACCTCGAGAAGAACTCCATGTTTTGCTGGTTTGACCTGAAGAACGCCTTCGAGAAACACTTCAGGGGCACCTACAAGAGACCTGCCACAACAAGCGACCTACAGGAATGTATCCGGAAGAAGGGTGAAACATCGAGGAATTTCCTCACCCGATGGTTGGCATGCGGAAACGAGTGCGAGAACGTTGATAACCGCACAAGCAATGCACGCCTTCATTGGTGGCTTGCAGCGAGGAGGACTCGTCACGGCACAAGCCGACCTGCTTGGTCAATGCAAATAAACCGACTTTGGATGACATGATCACCATCGC
>NC_061509.1:258613848-258627305 GCF_022539505.1 Lolium rigidum
AATTCAAATTACGGAGTACATCTTTTTTGTTGGTTCCCTGTCTAAACATTTGATGACTTTTGATGCGGCACATTGTTGTATGTCTGCTTCCATCTGGTCATGGTGGTGATGATAGTGTTAAGTTTTGTTTTGGTTAATGCTTCTCTCAATTTTTTATATATGGTCTTTTTTTGTCGTATGACGGGTGACGATGTGATAGCGCCTCTTGCAACGATTATGTCTTTCTTTAAAGGTGGCAAACCAGGTAGGGTTGATCATTACCAGCCAATGGTTATTGCCCATCGAAGAACGTAGACAAGAGTCTACAATCAAAACCATGCCGTAGAAAATCGGGTTTTCATGTTATTGTCACTGACTATGCATCATTCGTGAGCACGATACACCAATAATTTCGAATGTGATACATATTGAAAGGGCATTTGCCACCCTAAATAGTTTTGTTGTTAATGACAACATGATTATGAAGCAACCATGTGGGTGAGCTATTTGACTATGCCTAGGCACGGTTGGAGGGAAGCATAAAATAGCTGAAGGTGAAAAGAGGAAAAAGATTGTATCCCGACAAAATTTTCTTTTGAGTCGTTGGAAAATATGCATTATCAGCATGGTCCACTTCAGAAGGTATGAGTGGAATCAAACACATACATAAAACATTCGCACCCCTAGATTTCCCATGGATGGGAGTTTTCCTCCTTTTATCTAAAATATTCAGGGTTGTGTTCCGAGGAATAGAACTTCCGGAGATGGACCCTCGAACCTCCGGGGTAGGAAACTCCTAGCTAAACTTCCGGGCTATCCACGGCTGCACGAACGGTTGCACATCGCCCTAGATACCTGGAGGTTTGGCCTGAAAGTTGGCTCAGAACTTTGAGGGTAATTTGACACAGAATTAGATGTTGAAGTAGTATTAGAAGTTCCTTCGTGAAATAAATACGTTGAATACAATCACACATGTTTATTTTACACAATCATGTGTCACATATGTAATGCGAAGAAAAATCCCACGAGAGATTAGTCTTTGTTTCCCAATCTTTACTTTTCAGTTCATATATGGTGCTTATAATTTGCTCTATTTACCCGCTTGAAGCTTCTCGTATGTGATGTTTATCGCTATCTTCTTCCAGTTACTTCATCTAGTGTTTTTTAATCTATGTTCTTAACGTTCTGCAATTAGCTTGAAGCCCCTTCTTTTCTTTTTTATTACAACGATTTTCTTTAACTCCTATACATCCCTTCTAGTCGGCGTATCTCGATCTTTCATCAGGTACGCATCCACCAAATCTGCCATGCACGCCACACTTGGCGACATTAATTACAAAACATTGTGAGGATCCCATGCCATGGAGCTTGTGTTGTCGATGGTTCTCATTGGATAGAAACTGCAAGAACAACTTACTCATCATGATGGGATTCAACCCTGAAAAGGATGACTATGATAAAGGAATTGCAGTGAAAGTCGAGGCCAACAAGGATGTAGATACCATGTACTCATCATCTAGGTGTTCGCTGAAGTAGATCCTCTCGAGCTCGAGTCTTCATCATGGCAACTAATACATGTAAAATGAATCCATAAACTTTTGTGTTATTATGGTATTCCATGATATTTGGATGATATTTGCATGATATGTGAGGTTCACTGCATGTTTTGCATTGATTTTTTGGGCACTTCCGCAAATTTCCCATTCATTTCGACTTTGACGTTGCAGAGTAGGAAAATCCTATTTTGGTATTTTTGAGTTTCGAGGGACCTTCTGGATGTCAAATGGACCCTAACATTTTCTTAAAATGAGGTATCCCCAACCTCTTTATCAGTCGATGCATATGTCTTCTTTTATTAAAAGAATATCAGTATTACAACCATCGAAAAGACCTTGACTTATTACAAATCATGGATCACTTAAAGTTGCTACAAAAAATAAGCCATCTAAAAAGCACGAGCATGGACCCTAACATTTTGCCACGTCATTTTATCGGGAATTACAAGGAGATAAGCAGAAGTACCAACGGAAGCCAGTAGAGCGCTTGGTGGGGCCAATGACACGTACATCTGGGTTGGGTCATGCCATGGTGGGCCCTATCCATCCAGTGGCTATTTCGCCTTAATTTCGTCCGATCAGTTTTGACCTAAAACTATCTATAAATAGAACCTCATGTGTGTGATTGCAAAGAGGTGGCCGCGAAAAAACAAATATACGAAATTGAGAAGTTCATTTAAATATTGGAGGGGGAACCACTATCGGAATTACCTCGGAACCACTATCTTCGTCATGATGAAAAGCGAGCAGTCCATCCTTGGACTATGGGTTTGTGGAAGTATCTTGTATCAATCTTCATTGATGTTCTTCACTAATTATTATTATATGATTTGCCTACATGACTATGGCCATATGTATGCTACCTTGATGGTGGATCTTTTTGTTATGAGATATTGAGATTTTTGTTATTGATGCATTGATAGATGTATATGTTGCTCCACTCATTTATGTTATGTTCTGGTCAAACTTGTATGAAAAAACTCATGTGGGCATATGTATGTTAGTTGGAGTAATCTGGTACTAAGCATTTGGATATTGCCGAGAAATTCTTATGCTACTAAAGTTTTTACCTTTCCATTAATTAACCCACTAGGGATAAATGATCGCTCATGTTATTATTCATCTAGTGACAATTTGGATGGTCTTATTTTCTCAAGGTTTCATACTATTAATCAATATTATGTCAATCTTCTTATGGAAATACTCTGCTTATCTTAAACTTGGTTGAAGGAGTTTTCGCTTCCAAGGTGTATTAGTAACATGAGTTGCATCATCTCTATGCTAGGACATAATGCACATATGAACGTGCATCAATCACTTCAATTATTTTTCTATCACTCATTAAATTTTTATTTAAATCTACATTCATGCCGCCTTGATTATGAGAGAGAGGTAAAGTGAACCATGAACACCGGCTCATTTTAATCCATAAGAAACACCTTTTAATTCTTTCCCTGTTGTTTTACTTTCAACTTTAATTAAATACGAACATACAAAATACTTTACACTTTCCTTTTATTTTATTTCACTTTTTTTGTATTACTTGCATACCATTGTATTACTTACTTTATTTCACTTTTCTTTCACATTTGCAGGTTTTCTGCAGAGGATCCAAGATATAACCAAAATTGTCCAAATAGTTTGAAAGAAACCCTCGAGTCACCCTTGTGGCAAAAATTAGGCTTGCTGCACAACTTTACGGTTGGAGTACCAAAAATGGTAAACACATGTAGTTTTCTTGCCATCAAGACATATTTTTTGATGTCATTGCCGAGAAGAAGTGCCAACACATTGCTAACATCTAAGCTTGGAGAGGTACTCCACTCTACCTTGGCTTGGCTGTGAGATCTATTTATGTTCTTAGTCTTATTCTAAGTTTTTTTTTTGTTTGCTTTATTGTTAAAAATCCAAAATGCCATAAAAATTAGTGTACAAGAACTTGTTTAGATGAGACAAACTAATAAGTTGTGCGATTATAGAAATGTGATAAATTCTCAATTTATTGCTAAACCCATCACATCACGTGAGATTAATGTTGATTCCTCTGAAGTAAGCCAAAGTTTTCTTAATATGTAAGGATAAATTTGGAGGAAGTGTTATGTAGGATGCCTCTATGCATCTTCATGATATCTGCGAGATATGTGACATGCAAAAATTAAAAATGTTGATAATGCTATTATGAAGCTTAAGCTATACCTATTTTCATAAGTGGCAAAGCTAAAGAATGGTTGATCTCTTACCTAATGGTAGTATAAACTCTCGGGATAACTTAAAATAAGATTTCATTAAGATATATTTTCCACTTGTTAAAATCTTTCAAAACAGAAAAAGTATTCTCTCTTTTAGGAAAAATTACAATGAATATGTAGCCAATGCATGGGAGAGAATTAAAGTCATGTTAAGAACTTGTCCATCACATGGAGTGGATGAATGTAATATCTTACATTCATTTTATAATGATTTAAACTATATGTTTAGCTTGCTAGACTCTGTTGCAGGTAGTGCCTTTGTGACTAAAACTGCCAACAAAGACAAAGCTATATTGAAAAGCATGGTACAAAACCATAACCAATAACATACTGAAAGGACAACTACCAGTTCATAAAAAAGATTAATTGTATTGAGGAGGTTAAGAGTTTGAGTGCTAAGGTCAATTCCTTGATTTCCATGTTAAGTAAACGAGACTTCGATAATGTTGCTTTGCACGAACTTGTTGCGAATAATACTGAAAGTGTTGATTTCGACTATATCAATTTTTTTTATCAAAATGGGTTTGTGATGCCCACAAGTATAGGAGTGTTGGAGATATGCCCAAGAGGCAATAATAAAAATGGTTATTATATATATCTTTATGTTTATGATAAATGTTTATATACCATGCTATAATTGTATTAACCGAAACATTGATACATGTGTGATATGTAAACAACAAAGAGTCCCTAGTATTCCTCTTAACTAGCTTGTTGATTAATGGATGATTAGTTTCATAATCATGAACATTGGATGTTATTAATAACAAGGTTATATCATTGTATGAATGATGTAATGGACACACCCAATTAAGCGTAGCATAAGATCACGTCATTAAGTTATTTGCTATAAGCTTTCGATACATAGTTACCTAGTCCTTATGACCATGAGATCATGTAAATCACTTATGCCGGAAAGGTACTTTGATTACATCAAACGCCACTGCGTAAATGGGTCGTTATAAAGGTGGGATTAAGTATCCGGAAAGTATGAGTTGAGGCATATGGATCAACAGTGGGATTTGTCCATCCCGATGACGGATAGATATACTCTGGGCCCTCTCGGTGGAATGTCGTCTAATGTCTTGCAAGCATATGAATGAGTTCATAAGAGACCACATACCACGGTACGAGTAAAGAGTACTTGTCAGGAGACGAGGTTGAACAAGGTATAAAGTGATACCGATGATCAAACCTCGGACAAGTAAAATATCGCGTGACAAAGGGAATTGGTATCATATGTGAATGGTTCATTCGATCACTAAAGTCATCGTTGAATATGTGGGAGCCATTATGGATCTCCAGATCCCGCTATTGGTTATTGGTCGGAGTGAGTACTCAACCATGTCCGCATAGTTCGCGAACCGTTGGGTGACACACTTAAGGTTTAATGTCGTTTAAGTAGATATGGAAATATGGAATGGAGTTTGAAGTTTTGTTCGAAGTCCCGGATGAGATCCCGGACATCACGAGGAGTTTCGGAATGGTCCGGAGAATAAGATTCATATATAGGAAGTCATTTTATGAGATTTAAAATGATCCGGAAGGTTCTACGGAAGGTTCTAGAAGGTTCTAGAAAAGTCCGGAAGAAATAAGGATGGAAGGTGGAGTCCCAGAGGGACTCCACCCACCTTGGCCGGCCAGCCTAAGGGAGGAGGAGTCACAAGTGGACTCCCCACCATGGTGGCCGGCCACCACACCAAGGAAAGGGGGGAGTCCCACTCCCCCTAGGTTTGGACACTTGGAAGGTTTTGTTGGGGTCTTATTCGGACACTTTGACCTAAACCTTGGGGCTTCCACCTATATAAAGAGGGGGAGAGAGGGGCTGGCCGGCCACTCAAGCCACCACCATGGCCGCACCCCTTAAGGGTGCCCTAGCCGGCGCCCCTCTCCCCAAACCCTAGCACCTCTCCTCCACTACTTCTCCCGCATATGCTTAGCGAAGCTCCGCCGGAGATCTCCATCAACACCGCCACCACGCCGTCGTGCTGCCGGGATTCCGAGGAGGATCTACTACTTCCGCTGCCCGCTGGAACGGGAAGAAGGACGTCGTCATCAACACCGAACGTGTGACCGAGTACGGAGGTGCTGCCCGATCGTGGCACCGTGATCAAGATCTTCTACGCGCTTTTGCAAGCGGCAAGTGATCGTCTACCGCAGCAATAAGAGCCTACTCTTATAGGCTTTGGAAATCTTCAAGGGTTAGTCTTGATCATCCCCTCGTTGCTTCCGTCTTCTAGATTGCATCTTGGCTTGGATTGCGTTCTCGCGGTAGGAAATTTTTTGTTTTCTATGCAACGAATCCCTACAAGGAGATCATTGAAATCTTCGATGGGAAGTATTATCCAAATTTATAGTTCGACTCAAGGGTAACACAAGAATATCAACAAGATTTAAGCAATCGAGATGTCACTCTCAAACACACATGTATATCAATAAACTCACAAAGCAAGTGGTGATTTATAGTAGTTGATTCAAAGCAATCGAACAAGTAGTAAACAATAGTTTTTACCGGAAGTAGTGATGTGTAACTTTTAGTGGCTACAAGCGTATGCATGAGGTGATAGCGGGGCATTGCATGAATGATATTGATCAGATAATGTTAGCCTAATAACATAGCATTCATCTCTAATTCAGTTGTGTGTAGGTGTGTGATCCGAATGTAGTTATGCATACTAACCAAGAGAATATGCATAACATCTTTTATCCTTCCCGCCCATTTCACCGGGACCAAGTTGGAACTACAGACAATTAAAGTATATACTTTCGAACAACAAGAAAGCATTGACACTTCATGACCAGCATGCCCGTCTGCTGGTACTCCGGGTCGATGTAGCAGAAGGTGCCCGCGGCGCTCGTCATGTGGCACTGCGTGACCGTGTCAGCGACGGACGGCGGCACGAGGCGCGCCAGCCCGACGTCGCTGATCTTGCTCACGTAGTTGCGGTCGAGCAGGATGTTGCCGGGCTTCAGGTCGCGGTGGACGAGCGGCTCGGGCTTCGCCTGGTGGAGGAAGAGGAGGCCCGTGGCGATCTCGGCCGCGATGCGGAACCGGTGCTGCCATGGCAGCACCGGCGCGCCGGCGCGCGGGAAGAGGCAGTCATCGAGGCTGCCCATGGCCATGTACTCGTACACGAGGCACCCGTACTCCGGGCATGCGCCGAGGAGGAGCACCATGTTTGGGTGGCGGATGCAGCTGAGCACCTCCACTTCCTGCTGGAACTGCGACTTGCCCTGCGCGGCGTCCGGCCGGAGCACCTTGATGGCCACGGGGGTGTGGTCGAGATGGCCCTTGTACACCGGGCCGTACCCGCCCTCCCCGACCTTGCGCGCGTCCGAGAAGTGGTCGGTGCCGATCTCGATCTCCTCGATGGTGTACCGGCGGTACCGTGCCGACGAGCCGCCGCCGGAGCCGGCGGACTTGAGCCGCTCCTCGGCCTCCTTGAGCGCTTTCCTTTCCGCGGCGATCCGCTTCTGCGCCTCCAGCTCCGCCAGCCGCTGCGACGCCTCGGCCGCCTCGATGGCCGCCCGCGCCTTGGCCTTCTCCTGCTCGATGAGCGCCATCGCCGCCTCCTCCGTCAGCCGCCCGTCCTGCGACCGCTGCTCCTCCTCCACCTTCCATCGCTGCAGCTCCGTGGCCTTCTGCTTCGCGGTGAGCGCCTCCTTGCACGCCGTGCTGTACATGTCCATGGTCTGCTTCAACTCCAGCCGCAGTCGCCTCATCTCCGCCTCCATGTCCTCCTACACGCGCGCGCGCGCACATACACAAGATCATGCATTGAAATTAGCACGATTAATGGCAGAACCGTGCGTACGCATGGCGACTGTGTGTGTTGTGTGAGGTACCGCGGGTAGCGAGGAGACGCTGGTCTGGGAGTTGGAGGTGCTCTCGTTGCCGAAGTCGCCCCACCCTGGGCGTGGCGCCTCGAAGCTGTGTTGCTCGTACGGGTTGTCCGATCCGGTGGACAGCCGCGGCGGGTACGACGGCCGGTCCACGCTCCGCCGGCCGGGGGCAACACCGATAAACGATATGTCCGACGACTCCGGTAGTGAGAACTGCGGGAACTCCTTCCTCGCCGACGTCGGACCCCTCGAGAACGGCGACCTGTCCATGCGCGTAGCCACGATCAATCATATCCACACCTACGTGTCCAGCGTCCAGGTATGATCTAGTAGGTCTAGAAACTTACATGATGAAGTTGTCTTGCATCTGCATCGTAGGCGTCCCGATAGAGTCGCCTGCAGCATGCCATTGTTAGTACTGTATCTTGAATCGAGTATGCATGGTTAATTGGCATCTATCTTGATTGGAGAGTATGCATGCATCACCTCGTGTCGCTGCCGGAGGAGGCGGGGGCGCCCATTTCTGCGAGGGCGGCGCCGGCGCCTGCTGCGGCTCAGGCGGCAGCGGCGCCTTGGGCGCCTGAGGCCCCTGGATCATGGACCGGAGCGGCGACACGGAGGGCGCCGGGCGAGTGGCCTGGCGCACGGAGGTGACCTTGCCGCCCTTGTTGACGACGTAGACGCTGGTGAAGTCGGGCGCCGTCTTGGAGACGCTGCTGGGGATGTCGGGCTTGAACCTGACGAAGCTGTTGCGGGTGTTGGCGCCGAGGACGAACTTGTCGATGGCGGCGTGGGCGGCGAACTCGACGAGGGACTTGGCCACGTCGTGGTCGTCCAGCACCACGTCCTTGCACTGGATGTCCTTGCGGGTGCAGAAGCAGCGGAACGGCAGGAAGAGGTCCTTCATCTGCGGGTCCGTCGGCTGCTTGTACCCGGCGGCGTCCTCCACGCCGCCGGAGCTGCCGCGCATGTTGACGTGGACGAGCACGATGGTCTGCCCGCGGTGCACCAGCGTCTCCGTCGCGTACTTGAGCGCGTTCTGGCTGTTCTTGTCCTTGTCGATGCACACCGCCACCAGCGGGTAGCTGCCACCGCCGACGGCGCCGTCGCCGTCACCGTACTTCCCCATCCCCGCCACGACGGGCAGGCCGAGCAATCGATCAGATCACCTTTGCTTTGCTTTCTCTCCTTCCTTTTGCCCTAATCTTTCTACGCTACGCTCCAGCAAATCTTCAAGTCCCAATGATCGTTCTTCTGCTCTCAAGATTGCAAGGGAGGAGCCATTGGTCAAGATTGCAAGGGAGGAGCCACCGGTCACGAGGGGAGGAAGCTCTTTTAGGCGCTTTGCTCCTCTTCTCTGACCTCTATTGACTATTATTAAGCATGGCGTTGTTGAATGCATGTCGTGGGTCTTAGAACGGATTGAATTATGTTTCCTTCACAGCTGAATTTACGGCTGACCACAGATTCTGCTCACTTCCTCACGTTCAGAAGATTAATTGGGTCTTCAGTAATTTGCCAACGGAGCCTCCAGCTCTGAAGTTGCGTAACACCTTCCATGGTTCTCACTCAGTACTGACACCTCGGGTTATCCCAACTTACAAATTCCACCATACAACCAGATTTCCAGGAGATATAAATTTCCAAATGCTACAAATATTTACATTACTTGGCTCATATTTACAGTATTAACTGTATGAACTAAGTTTACAATGAAATCAGATCACATTCAGCAATCACCTGACCACAAGTATGCCTCACATAACTTTATGTATGTTGGCCTCCCAGGATCAATAATCTAACTAGATTGGGGTTAGACCACCGTATAAAAGCCAGAAAATCTTCCAGCTAAATTTGCTCGAAAGAATCAGCGAGACCGGCCAGGCTAAACTAGAAAGTTGTCTATCATATGGTAGATGACATCCTCTCCCTCCAAGTTCGTTGGATGGATCCTAACCTGCATGCAGGTTGCAGGGTCAATCCACAGTCAAACGCTTACAGATGCCACGACTGCATCCTATTTGTAAAGGTCCTATTCCAGAAAATCATGCAAAACTATTTATCTAGGAGTAAATGGCCAATTCCCTAGCTATTCAACAAGTAAATATGAAGTATTCTAGAAAAAGAAAAACAAGTAAATATGAAGCAATGGTCCACAGCTACTGATTAGCTCAAAGATAACAATGTTGTTACCCCACAAATGAAAGTTCTAATTCCCAGTTTGGTGGTTTAGTTGTCAGCCTCTTCCAATTCAAGAATAATAAAATCATGACGTGAGAGCAACTGGTGTGAGGCTAAATAGCTACACCCAGTGTTGAAGCTTACCTGTATATTGTAATGTGCATTGTATTTTAGCCGGCTCTCATGAAAGCACACATCCACACGTTCCCAGGTCACTTGTGTAAGGCCACGGATCATGGTCTCTGCAAAAAGTTACATCTAATATCAGTAGAAAACATATCAGCATAGATCTCTAGTTTAGAAGGACCGTGTATACAACAGTGCACTCCATATTCTGATATGCATTGTCAAATTTCTAAGGATCTGAATTTACAGGTGACTGTTAAGTTTTAGAACTCTCTAGAAGGCCAAAAGCCTTCATGCAACTTCTACAGGGACCCCGATTCTAACGTTATCAAAAGAATAAAAGCAAAGCTTACAGCAACACGACATGCAGTAATTATTACCTTCAAGACTATCTTCGAGTGAAGCATCTACAGACTCCTCCTGCTGAGGGCCCTCTGGGTTAGCAGTACTGACATGAATAACATGTGGGTACTTTTCATCGTTTGCTGTTAACTGAAGCTAAAATACATAGAAAGGGCAGATAGTTAAAAACACTGAGAGATTGTTAATGCTTCTTGATGTATTGAAGAAGTGAAGGCCTATCTTACTTCGGGTAATTCATGCTGACGTCGAATCGACGATGTTCTCCAACCAACTATATCTTTTTCGAAATTAAGGGCACAAGCATCAGGAGTTGATTATTGAACAACTAGTAAAAAATGTCACAATACATAAATATATCAAGCTTTATTGGATACGATCATATGTTATATTTGCATATGCAACACGGCGTTTAAAAGAGCGCAAAGCTGACCTGCATAATAACAAGGTAATGAGCAAGTGACTTTGCAGCAAAATAAGTTTAAAGGTATCGCTAGTCTTTTACGTAAATCGGGAGTTACATGAATTTTCCATCATCGCAATCTTCAACCATTCGCACGAGAAGTGGAGGCTTCTCGTCATCCCTGTCCGAGAGAAACAAGTGTTTACCTGTTCTCCCGACAATAAAATGTGCAGTTTCTGCAGCAGTTCGCTCCAGAAGCGGAACACCAAAAAGAAAGGGCAGCTGTGGAGAACATAAATGTCAGATGAGAATATAATTTTTTTGTCTTCATTGAGAACTTATTCTTATTTATTTTAGCAGCAAACATAATGGATAATAAAACTCGGAGGGCGAACATAAGAATTTTCTAACATCAATCAGTGTCAGGAAAATATTGTTCAGGATGAAACATTTAAGGTGGAAGAAATGATGAAGCTAGTGATGTCTTTGTTACAAAACAAAGACTACTTGGTTGATGAAAAATTATACTTCTAGTCTCGTTTTCAAGTGGCTCCACATTCAGAAGTTAGAAGAAGTATTTCAGTTTGATTGGGAGCAAGAATGAGATACAGCATGTACCTGTGCTCCTGTGCTATTTGTCTATTTTCAATAGAAAGGTGAGATGACAGATGCAAAAGTCTTGGGCTTGTAAGAGCATGAGAATAGAACATGGAAATGAAAGAAGCACAAACTAATCACTGAGCATGAGAATAGAACATAGAAATGAAAGAAGCACAAACTAATCACTGCCTAAGTGCTAGAAAGAAGGTACGCTAACTGCTAAGTTTAGTAATAGGCATATATTTTACCTTGCACTGACAACTTGGTATTTGTAGTACCTACCGCTGCACATAAGAAAGATCTAGAACTTACTTGTTTATTCCACCTTGAGCCCAAGTGTGGTGTAGCTGACGCTATGAAATTCATTGGTTCTAAGCCAGCTAATTTACCACCTCCATACACATTCCCTTCATCAGAATATTTATCCGTCTTTAGGCATGATTCTTCGGTTACTGAATGTTCATAGAGTTTCCCAATTGCATATCTTGAAATCAATCCACCAAGTGAATGGGCAACAAAAGAGATTTTCCGTAAGTTTCTTCTCCTCTGGACAACTTGCCGTACCTGGATAATAAATATCAGTTTCATGTATCAGATTATACTTGTAAACAAAGCATGCTATTTTTAGCACCGATGCAGGTTAGAACTATCTAGAATAAAGAACACAAGAAGAAATAGACAAAGTTGATAATAAACAGACCTCTTCAGCCAGTCTTTCGCCCATTAAATCAACTCCATCGAACGTTAACGTTGAATGATTGCACTCACTACCTGCTCAGATAAATTTTATAAGACACCTGTATCGAAATCAAGCTAGTGCAGAAGAAAGTAGTGTGCATCATGACACAGATGGGTCAACAGTTAATTCATCATGTAGCCCACAATGTAAAAGGGAAGTTGTGTTATTATGGATTGTACAAATTGGAAAGAAGTAACTGCGGTTGTATTTGCAGCAGACCATACTCAGTTGGGGCATGTCAATGTGATACTTTTTTTCTTAATCTTTTCAGAACTGCAATCATACATTTAGCATGGCAATTATCTTACTGGGATACGAGTTCCTGGAAACTTTCAAGTGTTAGAACCTTTACAGTTGCACTGACTGACTCCAACCTTCGCCCCGAATTTTAAAAGGTCTAATTCTGAGTTACACAACCAAATCGTCCGAAAAGTTTGAGAAATCAACATATCTAATTCCTAACTCATAAATGTTAATTGTGCTTGTGCGACCGGTTTCTAGCTTTTCACCCTATGCAATTCCATGAAATACATAACACGGCCGGAAAAGTAAACTGAGAGTAGAGCAACTTGTATAAACTCACGGTGCACATAGACTTTCCCAGGCAGCCTCTTGACGAACTGCTCCGCCCCGAACTTCCAATCCGACGAACTGATCGAAGACACAAAATCAGCAGCTTATACCAAACTACTACTAATCATAATTACAAATAAAGCAGAAGCAAAGGGATACCGCCGACGCACCTCCCAGAGAGGCCGTTAACCATGACGACGAGGTGATCAGCCTCCTCGCTGCCGACCTCCACCTCCTCACGGTTTCCAGCGTATCGCCCCTCCTCCTCAGCCTCAGCCTCAACCTCCACCTCCCTCTCCGCGGCTGGAGGCCGCGAAAGCGCGCGCCGCACCCAGTTCCCCAAATCCAGCCTCTCGCCTCCGGGCCTCTGCTTGCGGCCGAGGAGCGCCCCTAGATCGAACCGGAGCGCCGGTGGCGACCACCGTGTGCGGCTGCTACCAGGAGACGTACTCCTGGACTGAGCCATGGCGGAGACGAGGCGGCTCCGGCGGCGGCGGCGATGTGGGGAAAGGTGAGTTTGGGTGGAGCACGTGGCGGAAGGGCAGAGCCTGGAGGAGGCGGGCATTCCCGGTTGCTTGGGAGGAGTGTGGGCCCACATCGACGGTTCCGGAACCGCAGGTGCTACGCAAAGGTAAGGAATATTCTTTGGATAGTTGGACGGTGTGGATGGGCGGGTAGCATTGTTCAGTATCCCATCGGACGGCTGAGGTTGACTTAGCAACACTTGGTTGTAGACTCTTCGGCCGCAGACAACTGAGATAGCTTACCATGAACAGGTGGGCCTTAGAATACTTGGACAGTTTTGCGTTCCTACGGTCGGCCGATCCACAACGTGACTATGTAGCCTC
>NC_061509.1:258627405-258639909 GCF_022539505.1 Lolium rigidum
AAGTCCGACGTCTACTCCCTCGGCGTCATGCTGCTGCAGATCATCACGGCGAGGCCGCCCATGGGGCTCACGCACCACGTGTCGCGCGCGCTCGATCACGGCACCATCGCCGACCTCCTCGACCCGGCCATCCACGACTGGCCCGTCGAGGAGGCGCGGTGCTTCGCGGAGATCTCGCTGCGATGCTGCGAGCTCCGGCGCAAGGACCGGCCCGACCTCGCCACGGGCGTGCTCCCGGAGCTCAACCGGCTGCGCACGCTCGCCGAGGACAACATGCAGTTCTGCAACACCATGGGCATGGGCGGCGGCTTCCACGGCGGCGGCATGAGCAGCTCCCCCTACATCAGCAACACCGCCATGACGGCGCAATCACGGCCCGTAAGAATTAACAAGATCCATCCGCCATTTCATCCTGCTTTCGAGAGACTGGTAATCCACAGTAACTGACACATCCTAATCACCTGCAGGATGGAATCGGCGATCCGTTCGGGAGACCGCAGTACAGCGGGAACGCGAGCCAACCGAGCGTGCCATTTAGAAGGTCCAACTACAACTGAAGCTGCATTCCATTGCTGCGAGCTTCTGACAGCGGTAGGCCTATATATGATAGAGCAAAGGAATTAATCGGAACACTAATTCATTCTCCACACAGAACCAGATCATATTACATGTCACCATCGTCATGCGCTTGCTGTTCTGAGCTTGTAACATGCATTCGTGTAACCCTGTGTAAAGCGTAGTAGTAAGTAGTGTTGATCTCTTGGTTCAGCTCTTTGTAAACGACCCTGAAACTCTTGTTAACTGCTTCTTGTACAAGTTTCTTACGGTTGTTGTTTGCGATTCTCACCGCATGATTACGTCTACGTCAACTCTTGTGTAAAACAGATGAGATGAATCTGACTTGTTCTCCTTCAGCGAAGCAGAGTTGCCGTCCTGTCTGAAACTCTGAACTCGTCTGCATGTCTGAGACTCTGAGCTACAGTACACCGCAACGAGAAGCAGTGTGGTTGTGCAGGATCCCTGGTATTTCGACAGAGAAGGAAAACGCCGCCGCGCTGAGCCAATCAGGATTTGTCTCAGCATCAGGGTTAGTGCACTGATAATGATTAGGCGCCTAAACCCTATACCCTAAATCGACAAACTTGATTTTTCCCTTAGGGTGGTGACTACGTTGATTATTGCGAATACAGAGCACAGCAAACACACGTATCAGAGGTGGAGTCTTTCAAAGGTACTCCAAAGAATAACGGAGGTGTGTAAAGATTTTCCTCGGGCAAGACGGGTATTGGTCCTCCGATGCGAGGGAAGACATGCTTGACCGCAATACTCACCCGTTGAGCAGAGACAAAAGTTGGACTTAGTGATCCAACGGTACCGAGTGAAAGGCCACCGCTCAGCGATAAGATTTACTCTAGGGATAATAACCTGATCTTCCCGAAGAGTCTACATCAACAGAAATGTTTGGCACTTCGATGTCAGTTCTTCGCCACCACGAGTTGTAGGTGGTTCGAAGGGTTGAGTTGTTCTTCCATTAATCTGGTACATGAGCTTGGTTTAGATCCTAATAACCGTGGAGACCAAACATCACAGTAAGGCCAAGGAGGATGACCGGATAGGAGACTCGTCCCACGTGAGGTGATGTCGATGCTGGAGTTTTCACTCTACAATAGGCTAACGATTCCACTATTTTCAAGTAATATGACTTAATTAAAGCCGTTAATATGAAACAAAATATGTTCCTCTCAGAACAACTACCTGACCTTTTTCAAGCGGAACTTTCATCTTCTATATTTTCTTATTATTGACCGTGGCATATATCTCTACTAGCGCCTCGTAGGTATAAACTTGATCGAGAAAAATATCATTGTTGTGCAAATTCCGTCGAAAAATATCAGGACCACCGCTCGGAGACGCACTAATAAAACATTCCAAGCTGTTAAAAGATTACAAATTAAATCACGCCTAAATGAGATATTTTTGGTGTGAGACCCAACACCTCCTTAATTTAGGATAATTTATACCTAACAATAGTACGAAGTCCAGGATATTGAGCACTCAAAGGTGTATCTCTCAACCAGATATCCTCCACAAACGTACTTGGGATAAGTCAAGATTTTATGTTTGGGGAAGGGTATGGAGGAGGAAAACTAGTGAGGTTTCCTCTAATGCATGGGTTTACCTATCCATCATAAAAAAATTGTGCAGCAATAAAATGGAAGCTGGGGTGGTCGCAAGGCGCATTGCTCTTATATGGAGACAAACTTGTTCTTATTAGTTATTTTCTCATATTTTTTTGATGTTTCTTATGTCTTCCCTCGAGGTACCTAAATGTGTATAGAAAGGACTTGAATTCGACTGATCTAGATTTTTCAGACAAAGTGATGAGCATAAACATGTATATATAGACTAAATAAAAGAAACACGATACACGGCCAAAAAGATCATAGAGGTTTGGGTATCGAAGCTTTGAATATTAAAAATAGTGCTTACTCAATAAACGGTTGTTTGAGTTGCGTAATAAAAAGCATGTGTGGCAAGAACTAAGCAACAGGCACCATCGATATAGCAAAAAAAGCCCAAACATGGAACTGTTGTACTAAAATTACTCATAGTGGGAGTAACATAGCTAGTAACATGATGGCCCACATGTCAGTGCTTATCGGGTATCCATGGGGCCAAATTGTCCCCCATCCCTGGACCCGCCATCTAACGGGTATCTGCGCTGCCATCCCCGTAGGGGGAAAACGACTCCCATCCCCGCCACTAACGGGCGAGATACCCGTCCCCACGGGGAAAACTGCCACCTTGAGTAACATCACACATTTCAAGACATTTTGATGACATGGCACGATAATAAATGAAGAAAAAGACCGAGGTGGTAACTAACTATGTTACCGTAACATCACACTTTTCAATACAAGATGAGTCTACAACCTAGTAAGTAGTAACTTTGACCTTGCATGATTCCACACATATGTTAGTACCCGCTATAGAGGTAGTAACCTAGAGTAGTAAAAATACATGTTACTACTCTATGTTACTCCCCACTATGACTAGTCTAAACGTTGGTATTTAGGGGGGAAAACTTAAACGTGTTTCGAACAAACCCTCAACTTATAGTTGCAAGGAAAAAAATCCTCAACTTGTGAAAACTTCAAACGGGTCCTGAGCTACATGTACCCTTTATTTTTCAAACACTCAGAATTCATATTTCAAAATTTTAAATAATCTGAATCTAAAGTCTAAAAATAGGCAATGATGTATACTACAATGGTGTAAATCTCAATACAAACTATGTTATATTCGAGGATACACAAAAATGATAAATTCTGACAAATTTTATAGTGAATACTACACATTTCACTGAGATTCGGCTCCCGGGTGCATATGCTCCCACTAACAAAAAATCATATTTCTAAGTGTCAAAACATTTCGACAAAATATATTCTACATGTACATCTCCATAATATATGTGCGTTCGTCAAGTTTCACGACTACTAATTTTGTCAGATTTTGTTTTCGTGTAGCCTATAATACAAATCAGATTGCATTAAGATTTTACACCTTTGTAACATACATCATTGCGTACCTTGAGGATTTTGTTTCGGATTTTGTGAACTTTGAAATACAAATTTTGGATCTTTGAAAATTCCCCAAACCCCACACTCCCTCAACTTGGCGGTCCCTACTCCACACACACACATGACACACGACGAAGTGGGCAGTTTGTTCAGCCGACATGGCTGCCCCGATACCTTCCCCTTCCGTGTGCAATCCCTATCGATCCATCACTGCCCCCCTGTCCTACCTTGTGTGGGGATGAGATGAAGATGAGAGCACAAGTGGTGCCCTCCATCCCGCCGAAAACCTTTGTAGTATACTGCAAAAGCGCCCTGCGTAGGCCGGTCCGGACCCGCAGCGTGTCAGCGGCCACTCGCGATTCCCATGACGCACGCACCAAGCAGGAGCTAGCTAGCCCTGCGGCGGCGATGGATCCATGACAGACGACGGATGTGATCCCTCGTCACTCCTCGCCCAAACGAAACTTCCAAACAGTACCACCATAGTACTCCTACTCTCTAGGTGTGGGAGTACTACCGCTAGGGGGCTCTGCTCGATCGCCACCCTTCATCACTCTTCTCAGAAGAATCAAGGATCGGCCACCACCTCCTCTGTCTTTATTTTTCCTCACAATAAACGTGAAGGAAGACAACATGATGTGATGTGAAACACACGGTATGCTTCGTGAAGAATTTAATTGCCGAGAAGAATCTTTCGTCCTTGCAATGCACGCATCATGCGTGGTTGCTGCTGCATGTACAGTAATAGTACGACTAGTACACTTCCATCATAAGTCAGCTCGTACGCTCACGCATCACGAGTGTGCCTCCACTTACAGAAGGACGTACGGTGCACACGGTAGAAACACTTACAAACCACCGACAATCAACATCTCATGACATCTCCCGCGATCCGACCCACTTCAGATACCAGATGTATTTGCTTTAGATTATGCTATCACTCATGTGGGCTAATATACTGCTTCGCTGTATCCTCTAACCGTGTAAATACCTCCATAAAGAGATCGTATTTCTCCATACGCTAAAGAGACGACCATGGGCGGAGCAAAGAGGTGCACCGGCGTACAACCTGCGTGAGAGAACCATTTTTATTCTTAAAAATCTTGTCATTTCTACCCAACCAAATCGACTAAATAACGGCAAACGCTTCCACCCTATGATCCTCCACATTCAGTCGATTACGTGCATCAGGGAAGTATTTTAAACCTATGATCCATCTCATTTAGCCAATTGCCAATAACATTGGTAATGCTCTGTGGTGGGTATAGGAAGACCTATTTGAATGATTGACCAGCTAGACCTCGAAAAATGACATTTGAAGAACAAGTGTTTTATTATCTCACCTTGATGACCAAAAACACACAACTTACTTCCCTGCCAATTGCGTTTTGCAAGGCTATCCTTAGTATCTTCAATAGTATCAGGCGAAGACTTTAGTCTTCGATAGGATCTTCACTTTCCAGATCATTTTATTATTATAACCGACACACTTTGCTAAATCAAGGCTCTGTACATGGAATCGACAGAGAATATCCCGTTCTCCGTGAGATTCCATCGAAACTTATCAGACCCTTGCGTCAATTGGACAGAAGCCCAACGTTGAAGCAGTGCATGCCAAGATGCAAGCCGGGGTGGGAAAGATTCCATCACCTTAGTTAAAGTATCAGCTTTGTGACACACAATATGTATTAAGTTGGATATTGGTCCCGGAGATCGATATTGTCTTACCATTTACCCTCCTAGAACCTTATTTGAGATCCATCTTTAATAGAGAAAGATCCATATTGAAAGAAGAACTTCTTTGTCTCCATAAGTCTAGCCCAGAAATACGAATCGCCAGGTTTCCAATACAACTTCAGATAACGCACATGAGCCAACATACATTCTTATTAGAATGGTTTGGCAAACCCTATCTATAATTAGTAGCTTGAACAGCCATTTACCTAGGAGGGCTCTGTTTTTCACCTCAAGATCATGAACCCCTAGCCCTCCTTGACCCTTTGGGCGGCAAACAACACTCCATTTAGTAAGCCGACATTTTTTTCTTCTCAATATCTCCTTGCCAAAAGTATCCTGATAGGAATAATCCAATCTACCTAAGAGTCCTTTAGGTAACGGGAAGAAAGAAATCATATATAATACCATATTTGTTAGTACTTAATTAATGCGAACTAGTCTTCCACCTAGAGATGGTAATTTGCCTCTCCAAGTGCTTAGAAGTGTTTGTAGTCCCTCCTCGAATTGTTTTCATTCAACAACATTTGTAAGCCTCCGAAAATGAATCAGAATGCTCAAATAATTGGTTGGGAACTGACCTAACTCACAGCCAAAAAGCTCGGCATAGAGTTCAGTCTCGTCTTGAGCATCATCGAAGCTAAACAATTTATTTTTCTGGAAATTTGTTTTCAGACTAGTTATATTATTCGAAAGCTGGTAATATTAATATAGATTTCTTGCTTTCTCGAGATCATGTTCCGTAAAAAAATTGGTATCATCGGTGTATTGAACAATAGATAGTTTGCGACCAACCAAATTAGGAACAACTCCTTCAATTAGTTCATCAGATTTTTTACATGTTCATTAACAATGAAAATAGTTGGTGATTTGTGTAATTTTTTCTACCCGTACACGGAGAGGGGAGGAGAAGAGCAGCCGGACCCACATGGCGGCGCCGGACGGGACGGCCCTACGGCGAAGTGTGTAGGAACAGAAGGCCCCTTGCGTTGTTCCCACATGCCCTCCATTGATGGAGTTGGCGCTCCTTTTCTATGTGCCGCCCCTTTCGCAGGCCTACAAATCTATCCATTTCCAAGCACAGGTCCCAGGCCGCCCAGCACCGTCCTCCTCCCTGTCTCCTCTGTCTCCTATGCTTCCTTCCTTTTACTCACATGCAAAATCAGGATCGGATGCTAAGCGTGAGAAATGACCAGAATCTGCGCATCCAAAGCACGGATGAGCCGCCGCAGGCCCAAAAGAAGAGCGCAACCGAGAAGAGATGATAGAAAAAGAAAGGACGAATATGTATATGTGTGGATGGATGGATACTATTATTATGCGCGCATGATTGCTGCTACCTAGCCACACATCTTTTTCAGGAGAATAAATTGATTCACCAAGAACACCAGAGAGAGAGAGAGAAAGAAAGGGGAATCGTATGAAAGTTGGTTCGATTCCCATTTCGAGATTTGCTTTATGCAATCCACCTCGAAATTGCGAGATCCAGGAAGCCTCTTATGTCGTGATCATCATCATCATCATCATCAACTTGTCCACATGGAGCAGATCATCATCACCACTTGCTGCCACGATAGTATCTGCTGCTACAAGTTTCTTTCTAAATTAACAGCTCATATTATCATGTGATCATCATTTGGAAGAACATAATGAACATTTAACAAGAACGAAAGAAGAAAGAAAAGATGAACAGAGCTTAATTTCAGGAGACAACAGGGGATGGCTGGATGATTTGCGGCGGCGGCGGCTTGAATACCCAAAATGGCTAGGACGACGACCCCCCTAGATCCCATGTCTCATTGCCGACCACCGTACATCCATGTCCGGGCAGGAGCGGATCAACACCGGATGGAGTCCCAATTACTAATTATGGCGGGCGGGCGCGCGCGCGGGCGAGCCATCACGACGGGGGAGGGGCGAGGACCTGCGGCTGCGGGCCGGCGATGAACTTGTGCTGCAGCAGCTGCGCGGCGGACGGGCGCCTGGCCGGGTTCTTCTGCAGGCAGCAGCTGATGAAGCTCCTGAGCTCCGGGGACGCGGTGGGCGGCGCGGCGGGCGAGTCGGAGTAGCAGATGGCGACCATGAGGGCAGCCCAGTCGCCGAGCTTCCCCAGGTTCTCCCCGAGCGGGAACCTGCCGAGGTAGAACTCGAGGATGCTGAGGCCGAAGCTCCAGATGTCGCCGGCGTAGCCGTCGTATGCGCCGTCGTTGAGGTCCGTGTTGATGCGCTCGGGGCTCATGTAGGCGATGGTGCCGACGGAGGAGTTGCAGGGGTCCATGGTCTGGTTGAGGATGCGGCCCACCCCGAAGTCGGCGATCTTGACGCGGCGGGCCGAGTCGATGAGCAGGTTGGACGGCTTGATGTCGCGGTGCACGATGTGGCGGCGGTGCAGGTACGCGATCCCGGAGAGCACCTGCCGCGCCACGTCGGCGAGGAACGCCTCGGTCGCGATGCGGCGGCCCTCCAGCGAGCCGCCGTCCATGTACTCCAGCAGGATCTGCAGCTCCCCCGCCTGCTCGTACATGCCGTGGCACCGCACGATGGCCGGGTGCTCGGCGGTGCGCAGGATGGCGATCTCCCGCGTGATCTGCCGCCGGACGGCGTCGTCGTGGTGCCCGTAGAGGACCTTCAGCGCGTACGCCCGGCCCGTGGGCGCGTGCCGCACCATCCACACCGTCCCGCCCGCGCCGCTCCCGATGCGGCGCACGCGCTCCAGCTCGCCCAGCGGCGGCGGGGCCGGCGGGGTGGAGCCGGCCGAGTTGGGCGGCGTCGGCGCGCCCATGGACGAGGGGCCGGACCCGGACCCGGAGGAGGAGGTGGAGGACGGCGCGGAGGACGGCGGCGGCGGCAGGGGCAGCGGCACGGCGAGCGACGTGAGGTCGCGCTGCGGCAGCGGCAGCAGCGTGAGATCCGGGCGGCGTCGCCCGCGCCCCGGCGTGCCCGGCTGCTGCTGCGGCTGCGGCTGACCCGGACCCAGCCCCGGCCTGCCGTTGGGCGGGCCGCCCGGTCGCATCGCAACGGAACGCGGCGCCGGCCGGAACGGGTGGTTGGATCGATATGCCGGTGAGGACCTTCTTCTCTCTCGTGCGCGCGGGCGAGCTCGCTCGCTGCGGCCGGATGGGTTGGCGTCGGTGGTCGGGTGGGAAGAGGAGATCGCCGGGGTGAGGGGAGGAGACGGATTGGAGAAAGACGAGTGTTTTTTATAGACGCGGCACGGCAGGAGCGAGCGAGCGAGGGAGGCCAAGGGACAAGACCTCTCTCTCTCTCTCTGCTTAAGATGAACAAACCGAGAGAGAGAGAGAGATGAGGACAAGGAGCAGACGTGACGCTGGGGGCCGGTAAGATATAGATGCATTTTTTCCCTAATTAATTTCTTCCTTGCTTGCCGTCCGATACAAATAGAAATACAACTCAAAACCACAGAATCATACTGTATAGTCTGCACTGCATTCATCGATACTAATTTCTTGAAATAAAGTTTTTCTTTGTTTTTCCTATGGCGCCGGATTATGAAATAATCAGTGTTTTCGCAATTTATTTGGTTCAAATCTCCAATAGAATTAAGTGATAAAAATTGTTGTAACACGTGCATTTCTCGCTCCTGAATTGTTGAGAACCCTGCGTGTGAGCTCACTTGCGTCGGGTCACTCGTGTGGTTCACTTGTCGTGTGAGCTCCTTCTTTTTGTGCAACACCCCCAAAAAAGGGGGTGTGATCCACGGTCATTTAGATAACGACATAGCGAATTAACCAGCATCCAGAGCCAAAAGAAAGTTAAAAGCTCTCCAGTTGGCGTCGCCTACCGCTAACGCCAAGATCTACAGTAAACACTTGTTGGTGAGCATTGTCCGTTACTTCTTTCTTTTTGTGCATATCTAAACGTCCGGAAAGCACGGTGGCACGAGTGGTGCACAAACAAGGATCATATGTATGGAAATAAAAAAAACGTATGTTCAACTAACCACTTTGCTAGGAAGATGCAAGTATGCAACTTCAATTCAATCCATGTATATAATCTTAAAAGAGATGAACCATCTAATCTCCCAAGGGATTGCGAGACCACCGAAGGTTATGGTGGGAAACGGTGTACATGAATTTGTCATCCTCCTGAAGGCAACATGACAATAATTCGTTTGCCGTTCAAGAAAAAATATGATGATGTTTTCAGTTTCATTGAGGGAGAGTGGCATATTGTTTCCCAAACAGATGTGAGCTCTGCATGGAGGAACTGAGAGGTGAGGTGAGAACAAGGAAAAACGAAGGAGGGGGCTTTCTTGCCCAGTGAGCATTAACATAAAAGGAAAATCGAGGTGTGTTTTGGATTTGGAATGCTTCTATCCTCACACACAAATCATGTATTATAAAGGTTATTGACGATATAATATAATGACATCTAAAGCATAGCCAATGAACATTTGTTTGGTAAAGCATATCCTGTGAAAATAATATTTTGGAATCCGACGATCATGAACAAAAAATCCACATCCAGCGGCCACAAGAAAGGACATACCGCCCAAAAAAAGAGTGCTTCCAAATAAAATCTTAAAAAGCTTGAAGAGAACAATAAACGAGTTTCCTGGCGACGATGCTTGAACACATCCATGAGCCTTCCATTGCCAAATCCAATGGTCAGAGATAGGGAGCCACCGCCTCCTCCCTTCCCTTGCCACACATCACGGCCTCCCTCCTCATTGCCCCCTCTCCATGTCATGATACAAGAAGTGGTTAAGGTTGGGGACTTGCCCCTGCGCACTAGAGAGTTTTTAGCGTTGCATGGCTGCAAAACTTTGGAACTAGAGAGGTTGTAATCGCAAAAACAATTATGTGGTCGAATGCAAATTGAAAGGTATAGATAGCTTGTAGATATCAAGTGTTTCGTGAAATTGATGTGTGAAGTGTGATGTGTCTTACTCCTGCATAGTTCAATATACTTGGCTTTGGGTATGCTTTGCTTGATGTTCGCAGGCATGCCCTCCTTCCGTATATGCTCACCATCATAAGATTCTTTCTTTTGGTTTAGATATGGGAACATATGAAAAACCCTTGAATCGTAGTTGAGCCGAACACAGGGACAAAGCGATAACGTGCACGCATGATGCGTGGTGGATTTCTCGAACAAATAAGTTTAGATGATTCGTAAAAAATGATATAGAATATTTGAGATTACGCGTAGACAGCAAGCAGCAGCCCCATTTAAAGAACTCGCCGATTCAGAAGAGAGCGATATACTAATATAATCACGGTTGGTACACTTAACGGTTTCTACTACGCACTGTGGTGTTTTGTATTAGCTCAGCTTGGTCAAGCTGATTTCCAGATCTTTGACACCAGGGGAAGAAGAAAACCGTCGAATCAGAAGGTACACAATTGTTTTGTAAAACCTGCGTGTAAACAGAATCCACCAACTATATTTTTGTTGGAGTATAAAATGCAGATCAATGAAGTAAGCAACCGGTAGTGGTAGCACAGCAGTTGACTTAACCTACTGCTACCCTGGAAATTTTAATGTATATATTCGGTTGTTGATACTCGCTTTGGAGCTTTGGAATAATGATTAGCGCGTAACAACGGACGCCCGTGACTCGCCTTGTCTCAGCAGGCACCATCATGGGCCATATGGGGTTTTGCTTACGATGTGATTGTGTCATTGGGGTATGGTTTTGGGTGAATCCTATTTGACGCTTCACACACTGACTAGCCTCCCTTCGCGTACCTCTCCCTTCGTAACGATCTGAAATGGGCCGGTCTAAGTTTGCTTTGGGTTTTCCCGGTTTAGGAACCTTCTAGATTCTTCTGATTTAGTATGGTTCTGTGTGTCCTTTTTTTTTTCTTGTTTTCTTTTTCTTCGGGCTATTTTCTAGTTTTCCAGTTTATTTTTCTTTTCGTTTTTCAGTTACTATTATTTCCTTTTTCAAAAAAGATGAAGATTTTTATAATTATTGTTTTTGGAGTTTCAACTTTTTAAAATCTGGAAAAATTAAATTTGAACAATTTTTTTTTTGGATTGGAACAATTTTTAAATATGAACATTCAATTTTTGAACATTTCAAATTTTGAACATTTATCGAAATTTGAACATTTTTGAATCATGAACATTTAAAATCTAAATATTTTTCATATTGAATAATTTTGGGCTTTGAACCATTTTTTCAAATTTTGAACATTTTTCAGATTTGAACATTTTTAAATTTTGAACAATTTTCAGATTTGAACATTTTCCAATTGTGAACATTTTTAAATCTGAATTATTTTTATATTTGCACAATTTGAAAACCATTTTTCAATTCGAACAAAAAAATTAAATTTTAGAATTCGAACGAACAGGTGTGAACGAGAAGGAATCTGTAGCGATCAAGAAAAAAATGTAGAGCGATCGAGTTGTTACATGGGTCGGCCCACCAGGGATCCGCCTACACGCGTCACGCGGTAACTGACACATGGACCGTAGCATAGGAGCGCCCATGGTTTTGTCACACATAGGACCATGCAACTAATCAAAGCCATGAACAATTGGAACCAAATTAGAGTTAAAATATGAAGAAGAAAAAAACCACCACAATTGCAGGCAAGACTAAAAAAAATCACCACATTTAAATAAAAAATTGCACTAGGCGACTCTCTAATTTTGCATAAAATACCTATTGCACATTTTAGCTCGTTTGATGTTGTTTCTAACAGGGGAGGCCCAGCTACATGCATCTTAGGAAGCTTAGCACGGGGTAGGCACGAGCACATGGCCGTTAACATTCCCCGTTAGCGAATGTTAATAGCGTGTGAGGCCCACCAAGAAGTCCTTATTAGATCTAGATCATTTCGGTCAGGCTAGTTTCCATTCACGCTCTATCAAGCGCGCGCTTAGCTGTCCGCATTGTATAGTAACAGCGACGTCAAATCCCTGTGACGGTGGCGGCGGAAGCAATGCGGTCGGTGGAGGCTTTGCGTGGCTTATCTATGCGATGACAGAGATTCATGAGAGCTCAAACCTGGCCACCACGTCGTATTTGTTGTTCCCACAGCAGCCGCAACCAAGATTTGGAAGGCGAAACCGGCTTCACCACCTCTCTCTGCAAGGTGTAGTAATTCTTCTTCTCTGCACCTCTCCTCCTACCATTCTCGTTGATTTGAACTTAGGGATTAGGATTTCAAATAGTAGTTTATTAAAATTCCTTTTTGCTCCATTTCTGTATATT
>NC_061509.1:258640009-258657467 GCF_022539505.1 Lolium rigidum
GTTCATACTAGATGAAAATGCGAGCTTCGCCTCACCGCCTACATGATATCCTGACACAACTTGTCCGGCACATCAGATTTGAAGGCCTTCTCATCTATATTACTGTCGGGCTTAATGTATAGTACTTACTATTCTACTATCATCTATGACATTACTCGAGAGAAAACCTTGCCCAAAAGCAATCTAACACATTGCAAAGGTATCCATGAGTATGTGCTAGTTCTTGGACGCGAGGCACCTAAGGTAGCTCATGGCATACCTGATGATTCTTGGTACGTGGACGACGCTTCAGTTATACAGTGCGTCTACGTGTAAAGGCTAAAATTGTAGAAATTATGGAAGCGGTGCGCGGAAGGCACACACTCTACCTCGTGTGTGCGCCCTCAGGTGGTGACCAACTCGTCCAATTCGCAAAAGAATACAGCGTGTCGAGACACTCCCTCCCCTGGATCACTTCATTGAGCATGCTTGAGTGGTCGCGACCGCGCCATCGCTGAAACGGAAGAACGCCAAATATGTGATCCACACAAACATCTAAAAAGGACAGACTGCCCACCGGATCTCTAGAATCAACTGATCCATCCTAGCTAAGATATTGGATAAGAATTCGTAAATTCAATTCGGCTCCCGGGTGCGTATGCTCCCTGTACCAAAAAATCATATTTCGAAATGTCAAAAAAATTAATAATGTTTTTAACATGTATTCGTTCGCTAAGTTTCACGAAAAAATAATATTTTTTGTAGTCTATGTAAAAAAGAGAAAACTTATCTTGTGAAAAACATTATCTTTCGTATTGAGTTTTGTCTTTTTTTACACACGTTACATGACAAGTCGATTTTTATAAAACAACTTTGTGAGTGTGTAGCACGAGAAGATGTACATGCGAATTTTTTGCTTCAATTTTTTTAAAATTCAAAATTTGTGTAAGATGCATTTAAAAATAGAGGGAGCAATATATGCTCCCATGTTCCAAAACACCACTCCCATAAGAATCCCACTTGACACTTTGGTCCAATTTGTTGGAACTTGCATCATTACTAAGCTTTCTATGTTAAGCAAAAACATCACCAGTTATTCCAGAGATCGGACTATTGCTCATACTCATGCAGAAAAGATTATATGGCAACCAACTGATTCTGCAAGTAAATTTTGAGTACGTAGTATACTTAAATTGCCAAATAATCAACTCATAAATGTTACTTAATGCATGAGTTCAAGAATGTCAATGGGCACGGGTATACTTGCCTAACTTGCACTCTCAGATTTCTGCAAAAGAGTATTTAACCCAACTTGAAGGGGATAAATAATTAAAGGCAAGAAAAATGTTCAAGCATTCCAAGATTTTGAGGCAAAGTGTGCGGGATTTCAACATCGATGATGTCAAAGCTCATAACATTATCATCATCACGCATCAAAGCACGGGAAACCAAATAATAACCAATGAAATCATATCACAAACTTTTTCACCATAAACTCACATATCCATCTTACAAAATGTGAGTCCAAGACAACAGACTAACTCCCAACAATGTTGGCCACAGATAAGAAACACACCAACAAAATTCTCATTGGGCTATCCCGATTGGACAAATCAGATTATTTCCAAACCTAACGATCGCAATACATCTTATGGGATGCCCTGAGTAGCCAGGGTAATCTACCGAGCTTACAGTTTTGAGGAATTACAAATAGAAGATAGAACGAATGTAGGTCACGTGGTACCCTTGATCGGGCAAACCCTATCAACAAATCTAAACAAAGCAGATTTCCAGCTATTAGACTGCATAGTCTATTGCCAGCCCATGGTTACAGAATATGCACACAGTTATCATACGCATGTCACTTGAAGAAGAAACTCCTCCATCTCGAGGACCAGTCTGGGTAAACTGCTACCAGCACGCTTACTCACCGGATAACTACATGAAAAAACATACAATCACAACATGATTTAAGTAATGATAAATCAAGCTAATCTTTTCAGATGCCTTTGCTGCCTCATCTACGAACACTTATTTAGAGGTCGACCACTTAAGAATGGCATAATATATATCAAACATTTAAAACGATATCCAGCAAACATTTTTACTTGCCCTGGATTGATGCATAGGTACAACCTATGACATTAGATATATTAGCTTTCTTAGCACAGGCAAGTAGATATATGAGCCAAATGCACAAGGAACAAAAAAACATGCACAATGTTTTTGAAGGAAAACCAGGACATTCACATGTGAGTGCATGATCTGTATCGACAGTACCCACTTCTGCGTGTTCTCTTGTCATCATCAGGTGACTAAAAAACCCCAATTGGACACAACATAACACAAATAGTAGCAGGAACAAAGCACCGCAAGAAAAAAATTGTGAGATCGGAACCAAGTTTAAGAAAGGATATAACATAAGATCGAAAATAATGCACTCATCCAGGCCACCTCCTAACCACTGTAGTTAAGAAAGATATGACATAGGCAGCTACCTTACATCTCCCAGGCAGTTCAGAAGATAAGTAAAATCTAAATAATCTGATGGAAGATTGATAAAGCATAAAGTATGTAGACACTATTTCTGGTGGTCAATACTGTAATGATGGAATGTCAAGTTACTAAAATCAGGGGGTTAACTGCAGCACAAGCCCTGGAGCTTCTATTTATCCTCTGACGGTTCCTTCTATAGCACTTCCAAATGAGCAATAATTTCTTGGGTTCTAAAGTATCAATATGAAGGATCTGTTTACCATAGGAGGAATCTTTTAAACAAAACGGTGGTTGCAAACATGAGTAAGCACCGAGCAATGGCAATATGACACAAAATTCAACCTGAAAGAAAATATACACATGGAAGAATTAAATTCCCAAAATACTATATCCACATATATGTCTATGTGTAAGGAAGTGACATCCACTTAACCATATACCACTTTTAGATAGAAAACAACTTAAGATATAGCCTAATCATTCTTCCACGGTAAAAGGACAAAACTAACTGTAAATGACTCGAAAAAATGTGCATCATGTAATTAGGACCGAGCCAAAGTTTATCAAGCTTTTTGTTAATTGACTGAAGACACAAATTGGTTCCAGAACCACGATATACTTAACATCTTATTCAGATCAGTAATTTCGAAGTATACAACTATTGAACTATGAATCAGTTTCAAGTTGCTGCATTGTTCTTCAGAACACTATGTCGTCTCATTATTTAAGATAATCCTTCCCAAACAAAGTAATTATCTAATTACAAACTTACAATCCTTAACTGATAGTAGCAAATAAACTTGGACTTTAAAAACTAACATAGCATAATCCACCTGATTGTACGCACAAGAAGCAAGATATGTTGAAAAAGGTGCACAATGTGTAACATGTACAGTAGCTGACAAACGGGAATACCAAAAAATCATTAGCAAGCTGCAGAAGACTGTGCTGAGCGGGGTGATTACAGGGTGTTATAGATGTTGCTTGTGCTAAGTGTAATGGCTCAAAGTATAGACTCCTTTCAAAAAGTAAAATAGGCGTGCAGACTCTTGTATGGATGTATATGTAAGAGCATCCCCACTCGTTGGCGCTCCCCACGCCCAAATCCGGATGAAACAACCGCCGGATTGGACGAAATTAAGACGTGGGGAGTACCGTATTTCCAGTCGTCCACCCGGAGTTCGGCGGACATAGTTTAAATTCAAACAAAGCGCCGTCCCGCGCTACAAGTACGGCCAGTTGATCGGCAAAAGGAGCAAAAGTATCAGCCACAGATCGGCGATCAGAGGGAAATTACACGGAAACAGGCTCGTCGGCAGTCCCGGCCGGCACGGCAGTGTCCGACGGACCAGTTTCCTCACACGCCGTGGTCGAAGCGGCTGCGGCAGCCGACGAGGAAGCAGCGGCAGTGGACGTCGAAGCAGCCGCAGTCGACGAGGTAGATGGTGAGGAAGCCAAGGTAGGAGCCGGCGGAGACGACGAAGGACTGGCCGGAGTGGCTCGGAGGATGTCGCCGCGGTGGCCCTGGTACCAATTCCTCGTCTCCTCGTCCATCAGTTCCATGTCGCCGCCGCCCATCAGGAACGCCAAGTCTGTGTTCCTCTTCTTCGCCGCCGCCGTCGTCTTCAGCATGGCGATCCGGACGCCTTGGTTGGCGAGCATCTCCCGCCACCTGCCGTCGAACTTGTCGTTCCTCCCGTCGGCGTGCGACCTCAAGTCGGCCCAGCACTTGTCGATCGACGCCTGCATCCTGTCGGCGGGATTGTCCGTCCGTTTGAGCTCTTTGAGCTTCTTCTGGCCGAGTTCAGGGCGCCCTTCCGCCGCGCAAGCCGCCGGAGCGTCGGGGTTGTACTGCTCGGTCTTGCTCTTCGAGAGGGTCGTGCGAGTTTCCTTCCACTCCTCTCTGCCCTGCCGCTTGTTTCCACCTCGCGCCGTTTCTCGTCCGCCGCCCACTCGGCGTTCGACATGCCCAGCGGCTTCGTCTTCTTCGCCCGCGGCTTCCTCGCCGGCGCCTTCGGCGGCATTGTGGTGGACGAGAAGACGAGGAGGAGAGTGGTGGTGGACGAGAAGACGCCGCCGGGAACTGGAACTGGAAGACGAGGAGAATGGCCAAATTCGGCGGGAGAGAATGGGGATATGCAAGCAAATTGGAGGGAATGGGGATATGCAAGCAAATTGAAGGGAAAATCGACAGGATTTGGTTTTCCTGTCGCCGACTACGCGGGTCCACACGACGTTTCGCGCCAAAATCTTTCGTCCGGAGTCCCCGAGCGCGCCCCGGGGGACCTAGGATGGCGTGGGCTCGCCGGATGGATGAAGGGCCAAATCCGGACGAAAACGAGGAACCGGGGGCGCGACTGGGCCGATTTACGCCGTCCGGATGTAAAAAAGGCTCGCCGGGGGCCTGTTCGGGGGGACGAGTGGAGATGCTCTAACCCATTGCAAAGCACAGAGTATTTACGTAATGTGGTTCTCCTTTTGAAATTTAGAGGCTGTTTGTCACTATCACTTTGAACTACATGCTGGAAGCAACAAAAAAATATGCTGCATATTACATCTACTTAGAGAACAGTAATAGTTCGCGGAATGTGATACCTGCCTATGGAAGTTCATTTGGAATCCCTAGATATATAAAACAATCTGGTCTTCCATTGATATCATGGGTATAAGGTATGAGAACTAACAACCATACCTGCAAACCTCCCTACTTGCAGTGATCGAGCCAATCTCACAATTTCGATGAACACCCAGTCGTCTCTACACCAAGTTAGAATTCAGCAGCTCGAAAAGAGAAAGGAGACTGAGATAGGGGTTGTCCTTGGTTTTTCCAAGGGAAGCCTGATTGAGCATGTAACGTTAACATGAACGGAAGTTGCGTAGGACACCCACACTCGATGAATCCCGAGGTCAGCTTAAAAAGCTTCAAAATTTCTGCTACACCATTGCCTCAATTTGCATCAAAAGGGATTTGCAACTCATGAAAAAACAATTGATGATGAAGAATTTTGCTACAAACATTTCAGAGAAAATATCTCCTCCAAACCTTCCAATGATTTGCAAATCATGAAGAAAAAAATGCAAAATTTATATTTCAGTGAATTTGCATCAAAGAGGGAGAAAATCTGCTATAAACCTTTCAAGGATTTGCAAATCGTGAAGAAAAATTATAGAGATTTTTTGTTGCTTCAATAGATCAGTGAATTTGCATCAAAAGGAGAGATCTGGTACAAACTATCCAAGGATTTGCAAATCGTGAAGAAAAACTTATAGAGATTTTTTTTGCTACAATAGATCAATGAATTTGAATCAAAAGGAGAGAATATCTTGTACAAATCTTCGAAAAATTTGAGCCACATGAAGAACAAAAATGCATCACACAAAGAAAAAAATCGCTACAAAAGTTCGGTCGATTTGCACCGACGGCTGCTTGTAGCTGGAGGGCGAGGTCGAATCGCTGGCGACGGAATCCAACACCTCCGAACGCGCCTGGCAGCACCTCTCCTCCCCGCTTCCACGGCCGTGAATCCCCTGACTTCCTCCTCGGGCAGCTTATCCACGAGCCTCTGACCCCGTGGTTCTCGTGGCGGCTCGACAACCATCGGCCGCAGCGGCGTCTCCACGCCCACTACAACCGCCTGGAGCATCGCTTCCCCATGCCTAGTCGTGTGGCGTCCGATGTGAGGGGCGGCGGCGGGGCACCCCCCAGGAAGAAGCGCGAGTGAGGAGCCGAGGAAGAAGCGGGGTGCAGCAGGTTGGGGGTTGAGTAGAGGCAGCTCCACGGTGAGGAAGAGGGTGACTCTCCGGAGAAAAACGTTGGTGTCGGCGTGGTGGAGGTTGGTCACGTCTCGCTTGACGGAGGACAAAGAGATAAGGGAACGGGTGGAGGCCCCCACACATGTCGCTATCTCTAGAGACGTGTGTCGAGCTTAGAGGCGGAGGACGGCGTCACCCTGGCCCACACAACCATATGCCACCGCCAAAATGCTGAGAAGGCACGGATTGTAACAGGCGTAATTTGTGTAGATAATTACATATATTTTTGTTTGTTCACTGTCTAAACATTTTTATGTACACCATGATAAAAACCACATCACATGATATGGAACCACCTTTTGGCGTGGCGGACACGGGGCCCATGGCGTCGCTTGCTCGTTGGGTCGCGCCAAGGTGGAGCCTATCCATCAAGTGGCCTCTATAGCCTTGCTTTCAATGCCATCTGATTAGTTTTGACCTAAAACTATCTAAAAGTAGGACTTCATTTGCGAGATCGCAAAGAGGCAACCGTGAACTAACAAATACACAAAACATAGATGTTTCTGCGAAGATTGGAGGGGGAAACACTGTCTCGGATGCTCCTCCACCTCCATCAACGTTGTCACCAACGGCACCATGATGAAAAAGGAGTATTCCACGACTATGAGTTTGTGAAAGTAGCTTGTATCAATCCCTCTTGATGTTTTTCACTAATTATTATTATGTGAGATGCATGCATGATTATGGCCATACGTCTACTACCTTGATGGTGAATCTTTTGTTATGACTTGCAATTGAGATTTATGTTACTGATGCATTGATATATGCATATGTGTTGCCCCGTTTATTTATGATATGTTCTAGTCAAACTTGTATGCAAGAACCCATGTGGTGATTTGTATGTTAGTTGGAGTAATCTAGTACCAAGCATTATTGCTAAGACATTTGTATGCTACTAAGGTTTTTTACCTATCCATTAATTACCTCACTAGGGATAAATGATCGCTCATGTTATTATCTTATCTAGTGACAATCTAGATGGTCTTGTTTTCTCAAGTTTTCATATTATTAATCAATATCATGTCAATATTCTTATGACAATACTCTATTTATCTTAAACTTGGTTGAAGGAGTTTTCCTTTTTTAAGGGTGTATTAGTGAGATGTGTTGTATCATCTCTATGCAAGGACAAGTCAGTGCGGAAGTCCTGGTTCTACCTGGTGTGATAGCTTCAGCTTCTAGCAGGGCGCAAACGTAGAAAGGCGAAGTTAGATACTAAGCCAGGTTCCCTGGATCCATACTGTGTTTCGTAGAAAGGCGAAGTTAGATACTAAGCCAGGTTCCCTGGATCCATACTGTGTATATTTCAGAGATTGGACTCTATTATTGTGTTTTTCAGGGCTATTCCCGAGCCAGGTTCCCTGGATCCATTCTGACCTAAATGGATGAATGAAGAAGGGGGCGAGCAGATACGACGGCCACACACACTTCTTTTTAGCCGAATAAAGCCGGATCTACTACACGGCTAGGATCAGAGAAAGATTGAGAAAGCAAGATCAAACCTACTCTACTGTCGATTCAAAAGGTAAACAGCCCCCGAAGACTTTATCAATGAATGGATCAAAGAAGGAGGCTCTATCTAAGTCATCGTATATAAGGGAAGAAGCCCGCCCCTGATCGAAGAATGAAGAAGCTAGCCCGGGTAGACTTTAAGAGCTCTTGCTCTGCCTATCCGTCTCGCTCCGTCTTGGAGGTCATAGAAAGATACGAAGGGCGTACTCTTTTAATTAAAGCCCTACTCTTAATAATAGAGAAAGCCCCTTCTCTTACCTACTTTGACTCATATCTTCTTTGGGCTTCTATTGAATCGAGAAATTGGATTCTTGTTTCTGAGGTATTGCATTTCCCAGTAAGGAAGATCAGATTCAATAAAACCAGTGTATTTCTGGCTTTCCATCCGAAAATAAAGTACGGAAAAAGGCTGAAGTGAGAGCTATCTCTCGAGCACAGGTTGAGGTTCGTTCTCAATGGGAAAATGGAGCACCTAACAACGCATCTTCACAGACCAAGAACTACGAGATCACCCCTTTCATTCTGGGGTGACGGAGTGATCGTACCATTCGAGCCTTTTTTTCATGCTTTTCCCGGCGGTCTGGAGAAAGCAGCAATCAATAGGACTTTCCTAATCCTCCCTTACTTCCAGGAAGAACGTGAAATTATTTTTCCTTAAATGGGAGCAGAGCAGGTTTGAAAAAGGATCTTGGAGTGTCTAGGGTTGGGCCAGGAGGGTCTCTTAACGCCTTCCTTTTTCTGCCCATCGGAGCTATTTCCCAAGGACTTGCCATGGTAAGAGGGAGAAGGGGGAAGAAGCACACTTGAAGAGCGGTTTTGGAACCTCAACCTGTATTGGGGGCAATTGAAGAGGTAGCTGATAATTTTTCCGATAATTTGGTTGGTTTTTTGGGGAGCCCACTGGATCAATTTGCCATTCACCCCTACATTCCTCTTCATATGGGCCAGTTTTATTTATCATTCACAAATCTATCCTTGTCTATGCTGCTGACTGTCGGTTTGGTCCTACTTTTGTTTTTTGTTGTTAGGAAAAAGGGAGGTGGAAAGTGGTTCCGGAGTTACCGGATCCAATTGGTTGGCACTTAAAGACTCCAGCTATAGCCATAAACCCCCTGCAGTTTCGAAGGCTTCGCGTGCTCTGCCGCTCATAACCTTTTTTTCTCCCATCGATTGAATCGAGGAGGTCAAGTTTCGAGAGCAGAGCCTCCGTTCCACTTTGGTTTTCGAGTAATAATTACCATGATGAATTTATCTTACTGCTTGGTTCCGCATTGGAACCAATATTGATCTTTTAGATTCTTTTTTTTCTTTGTCAGCTAGCACAATTTGGATTGATAGTCCAATGCAGCAAACTGACCTCAGTTATTTGTAAAAATAAAATGAAAAAAAAGAATAAAGAATCGAATCATAGAGTTCAGACAAATCCAAAAAATCTTTACACGATTTCAAATAAAATAAAAATCATCAATTAAAAGGATAAATTAAAGTATTATACTGGAATAATAAAAACCGAATTCCCGGACCTAGATTAGATGTTCGCCTTTTTTATAGAATAGAAAGAGAAGGTAAAGGGGATTTTCTCAGGCAAACTATTTGGTTGGCTCTGAGCATTCTAAAAATAGAGTCTTGCCGCTTGAAAGACTTGGAACTCCTCTTTTATAAGTTGCAATATAGAACTATTTTTTTTCTAATTAGTTTCTCCCTAAAATTACATTTTTTCAATCAAAATAAAATGGAAGGATTCCGTGGTAGTCTCTGACTCCCTCCAACTCAATCAATATCAAGAACATGTCGTTAGCACTTTTCTTATGATGTCTCGAAAGCGGAATCTCACCATTCGAGAAGCTATGGAATCGTCGCATTAACTTGTTATTAAAAGCTATATTCATGCCACCTTATTTATGAGAGAGAGAGATCAAGTGAAACCATGAACACCGACCCCTTTTAATCCATAAGAAACACATTTTAAATTTATTTCCTTGTTGTTTTACTTTCAATTTTAATTAGATACGAAAATATAAAGGGATTTCTATTTTCGTGCCCTCGGTTCCTTAGTTGTACTCAGTTTTCCCCAGCCCCTTAGTTTTTCCTCACTTTTCCCCAAGTCCTTGTTTGAAACCCGCAGAAGGCAGCTCAGACGGCAGGATTCCCGTTAAGTTGACCGCTCCGTTCTGACGTGTGGGGGCCGCGTCTTGTGGGCCCGCGTCGCGTGGGGCTGGTAGAAAGGGACCGCGTGGGACAGGACGAGATTGCGTTTGGTTGCACGTGAGCAGGAGCTGGGTTTTGTCTCTCTCGGCCATTGGCATTTCCCTTTTAAGAGTACCTTTTCTGCCTCCTTCTCTCTCGCCTTTTTTCACATAATTAGTATCAAATCTAGAGAAGCTTGCATTTCTGTCTTTCTTCAATTATTATTTGTGCCTTTTGGCCCTGGTTGTTTTCCCAATATGGCAGCAAATCTAGTAGGGAGCCCAATCTAGTACTCCATCCGGTCCATATGTATGTAGTTAAATCTAGAAGCAAATCTACAGGGAATGTACGATAAATTCACAAGGTCATATAGTAGAATAGGGATAGATAATATAGATAATAAGTCGCATTCAGCGAGCCAAACATAGTAGGGTTCGAGGTTCTTCACAGCGAGTACAGCACCATCATACTAACAACATAACAACGAGGGATCCCTAACTAACAACAAAGGGATCCCAACAACAAAATGGAGGAGGCAAGCAGCAGCACACGTCCGAGACTCCGCCTACCCCATCTCGCCTCTGCCTCCACTTGTTGCTCCCCTTGGGAGCCTTGGGCTTGAGCGGAGGCATGCGCCCGCCGGAGATCTCCACCCGCCGGATGCTGCGGAGGTGCATGCCGAGCGCCAAGTGCTTGGCGCGGAAGGAGTTGGGGTTCACCGACGCGCCGACCTTGGGGTTGGTGTGGCCGATGTTCTCGGCATGCGTGAGGACGCAGTTGAAGTCAGTGCCGCCGAGCCTCCTAGTGCGAAGGGGCACCTGTAGACACCCTTGGCGACGTCGAGGTAGGAGACATACCGGCCGACCTGCAGCCTCCGCAGCACTCGGCGAGTCTTGACGTCATGGTGCTCGTCGTCGCCGCCGACGTCGCTGCCGCACAGCTGATCCATATCAAACGGGAATTTATTAGTGAATGAGTTGCAAACGTGCATGATAACAAAGTTAGGAAAAACAGAGGCAGCCTCAGTTAGAGTGGACACGATTATATGTCTACAGGGACGGTGTAAGCGAACCAAAGCTCATGCACAACAGATTTGTACACGTAAATGGTTCGCTGAACCCTCCCTGTAAAAATCTGTGCCCACCGATTCATCATAGGCAAAGAAACAGATTCCAGATCTGAACTTGAACACATTCCAGATTATTTGCAAAATTAAACGGTTGATATCTTTTGATTCGTGCATAAAATAACCGATTGAGATCCTATGATTACTTGCATAAATTAACCGATTGAGATCCCATTATTACTTGCATAAATTAACCGAACGGCCGAAACCCAAATCTTGAACGAAATCAAGGAGGGATCAAAGCAAAATGGAATAAAATCGGCGCAAATATTAGCCCAATACTCATCCATCCACAGATCCATCTACACCAGCACAAATAGGGTTCAAAAAGGAATGGGGAACAAAAAAGGAAGCAAACCGTAGTTATTACCTCGTTCCATGGGTCCTCTATGGAGGTGTCGTAGCGGTTCGGGGGCGGGACGTACGGCACCGGCTCGTAGGGGTCCCATCCCGGTGGGATCCGACCGCGACCGGCGGCAGCAGCCTCCGATGCACCGGCGGAGGCGGCGGCGACGTCCGTTGAGGGGACGGCGGCGACGTCCGTTGAGGGGACGGCGTCGAAGAGGGAGGCGTCGCGCTTGGAGCCGACGGCGCCGTGGACGATGGGATTGGCATTCTCCTTGTCCATCTCGCCGGCAGAGGAGAGGGAGAGGGAGAGGGTTTTTTGCTTTGGAGAAGATGATGGGACGTGAGAGAGGCGGCGTTGCGTAGGCGAGTGAGAGTGACAGAGATAGTGGGAGGAGGCGTCTATAAAGGCTAGTGGTGGTTAATGCGACCCGCGTCCTACGCGTCCACCGCCGCACGTCCGCACGTCTTGGACTTCGCAATGCGCCACGCGTCCACGATTGCACGTCTTCGACTTCGCACCGCGACCGGCGTCTACGCGTCAAATATTGCACGTCTTTCATTTCTGCACCGCAACACGCGTCCTCGAGTCTAACCCCGAAAATTTAGATATACTCGGTTATAACCTCGAGCATTATACTAGCATTTTTTGTGTGCTCGGTTTTCCCCTTGAGTGCTAGTACCGGCTAGTGCAATATGCTCAGTTTTACCCTCAAGTAGCTGGTCAACGGACAGTCAACAAATGGGATTAACTAGTTAAATGAGTCATTTAATGTGCAAAAATTCCGAAAAATAGTGGCACATACTCATGGAGTCTTTACCACAAATTTCCAGTTCTCAAAACATAGATAAGTCATAGATAAATCAAGTTTTACCACAAATTGCCACTTCTCAAAGGCCTTCTCAAATCACCTAGTAGCTATGAAGGTGCATGGTTTTCCACAATAAGCCCTTCCCAAAACAGCTTTCCCCAAAACATACTTTGTCTAAATGAGGCCACAATTCTCACACTCATGTATATTTGTATTGCAAATAGTTTGAGATAGGCCAAGATGGGTTTTATTCTACAAAACACGCATTTTTCATTTTTTAAATCTCATATTTGAATCCCTTAGTCTCGTTTATTACATAGGTGCCCTTGGTTTCTTGATACTACTCAGCTTTGCCCTCTCCCTCCACAAATTCTCTCACACGTGCAACATTGCCCCGATTGGTCTAGCCCATGTCATGCGGATCGTGCCCGCCGACCGTTGATCGTATGATCTAACGGGCAGGATAACCCCTCCCTCTCTCTCGTCGGCGGTTACCTTCCACTCTCTAAGTTTGCTAAATGGCGGTTTTCCGTATTTATTTTCACGCGCTAAAAATTATAAACTCTTTTAGGCATTACTTTTCACGCAAAAAATGATAAACCATCACCGATTTGTTGTAGCCATAAATTTTCACGCAAAAAATGATAAACCGTCACCGATTTGTTGTAGCCATTAATTTTCACGAAAATCCCAAATGATAAACCATCACCGATTTGTTGTAGCCATTACTTTTCACGCAAAAAATGATAGACCATCACCGATTTCTTGTAGCCATTACTATTCACGGTAAAAATGGTAAACGAACCAATCTATCTATCTCTCGTATTTGAAGTTTGGAAGGGTTCACCATCTAGTTATGTTAACTTTCGAGGTTTTGATCTGAAAACAAATGGGTATTATAAAGGGAAATAAAAGTTCAAAAAATGTAAAAACGAAACAATCTACCTATCTTTGTATAGAAGATCGTCTGTATGATTTTTGAGGTCATTTAGAGAAGGTAGAAAAAAATCCCTTTTGAGAAGGTCGAAAAAACCTAACTTGTTACAAAAGCTGGTTTCGAGTGAGACCTAACCAAATTTGGCATACATTATGCCATATCTATAACAACAAGGAATATCTAAAAGGGAAAGTTTCACAAAATTTGAAATTTATGGCGAAAATGATGCCATACATGATGCTGTTTTTCGAGGTTTTGACCTGAAAATCAATTGGATATTATAAAGGGAAATAAAAAGTTCAAAAAATATAAAAACGAAACAATCTATCTATCTATGTATAGAAGATCAGCTGTATGAAATTTGAGGTCATTTAGAGGAGGTAGAATAAATCACCTTGTTAGAAAAGCTGGTTTCGAGTGAGACGAAACGGCATGCGTTTAAGCAAAGTGATTTTTTCGAACATCTCCAAATGATCCCAAATTTGCCATACATGATGCCATACGTGTAACAACAAGGAACCCTATCTAAAAAGTGTCAAAAAAGTTTGCCCAACCGTATAGCTCTATCAAAAAGAACCTCACCATGGCGCTAGTATAATTTTGGGCTTACTTACAAACTTTCGTTACCTAACCTTCAACACGAAACTTGTTTCAAATCACTTTTGGCGTACAAGAAACAAATCCCTCCTTGATTCGAGCACCACAGCCTCCAAACTTTGCCGATGCCGATATCGGCATGGTCGAAACGGCTATGCTCGACGCCACTCGCTAGGTCACCGTCGGGATATGCACCCTCAATCCCGTCCCCTCATTCGATCACCGACACACCGAGAGATACCACCGAGGCCAATGCCGAACGTACATGCCGATGCCAATGCCGAACATGCATCCACGCCGATGTGGGCACGGCCACGCCGCCCCGCTATGTTGGACGCCACGGACCACCGCGAGGTCTTTCCCTTCGCCACCACACTCTTCTAGCACCCATCTATACACGCCGTAAAGGAGAGACACTAGTTTTCTCTACATTGCTCGCGTTCGTGTCGGACACGGTCGGTCAAAGTTTTGAGGTAGTCGTCGATGTCGTTGACCATTTCTTCTCTTCTTTGCATGGTTAAACGCGTCTAGTTCATATCTATCTAATGCGTCTGGTCTCGCCTCATGCAGTTCTTTGTGGACGTCGATCTCATCTCGGCACTCCGCAGGCCACCTCCTCCGTGCCATCGCTGTAGAGCTCCGTTTAAAAATCTAATCCTACCCGTGTATTGCCCCTTGTATCAGCGCCATGGCCCCACTTGTCATTTGATATAGCGAAGCCCCACTCGTTCGCGTTTTGGTCGGGGATACGGCGATGCTTACGGTCAAACAAAGATGGATGGTCTCCGGACTTACCGATCGTCAAAGTTTTGAGGTAGTCGTCGATGTCGTCGACCATTTCTCTCTCTTTGCATGGTTAAACGCGTCTAGTTCATATCTATCTAATGCGTACGGGTCTCGCCTCATGCGAGTTCTTTGTGGACGTCGATCTCATCTCGGCACCCCACGAGGCCACCTCCTCCGTGCCATCGCTGTAGAGCTCCGTTTAAAAATCTATTCCTACCCGTGTATTGCCCCTTGTATCAGCGCCATGGCCCACTTGTCATTTGATATACCGAAGCCCCACTCGTGCGCGTTTTGGTCAGGGACACAGCGATGCTTACGGTCAAACAAAGATGGATGGTCTGACGTGTCTTTGCAGGCTCTACGTGGCCCCACTAGTCAGAAGATAACGGTCGTTACAGCACCTGTGATGGTTTCAGACAAGGTCTTGGGGAAAACTGAGGAAAAACTAAGGAGCTGGGGAAAACTGAGCACAACTAAGGAACCGAGGGCACGAAAATAGAAATCCCTATGAATAATGTACATATTATTTGATAATAATAATAAATTAATAAAAACATAATTATTTTATATTCAAATTCCCCACATTTTTCTAATAATAAAGCATATATTATTTGTCCAATTGATGTTTATAGATTTAAATATATTAATTATTTGGTTATATTATATGAATAATGCATATATTATTTGATAGTAATAGTAAAAATGAATAAAAACATAATTATTTCATATTTAAATTCCCCACATTTTTGTAATAATAAAGCATATATTATTTGTCCAATTGCGGTTTACGTATTGTTTTTTGTTTAAAAAAATACAGAAATGTGACACAATGGTATAAGAGTTAATAGGATTGATATGGTAGTTTTGATAACAAGGTACAATCACATTCGTGGGAGCACATCAGAAAAGAACCGAGGAGTTAAGCATGCTGAGGGTGGAGTAGTGTGCGGATGGGTGACCGACCGAGAAGTGATGACCAAGTCTACAATTTTACTACAGATTAAGTGTAATTAGTATTAAAAATGATTCAAGTGAGAGAGTAACAAGACAAACAATTAGAAAAAAGAAATTAGGAAAAAGAAATTAGAAAAATGAAAAACATAATTATTAAAAATAATATTTAATCGCGGTTGGGATTATGGGTCGGGACTAAAGGTTCTCCAGCCCAAACCCTATACCGCGGCCACGTGGAGGGCCATATATCCCGGCTGGTAACAGGCCGGGCATAAAGACTTTGTCTTTAGTCCCACATGTATAGTCGCGGCTGGGAAACCGGGACTACAGCCCGTTAAGGGCCGCTGATACGTCTCCGACGTATCGATAATTTCTTATGTTCTATGCCATATTATTGATGATACCTACATGTTTTTTGCACACTTTATGTCATATTCGTGCATTTTCTGGAACTAACCTATTAACAAGATGCCGAAGTGCCGGTTCTGTTTTTACTGCTGTTTTTGGTTTCAGAAATCCTAGTAACGAAATATTCTCGGAATTGGACGAAACGAAGACCCGGGGGCCTATTTTTCCACGGAGCTTCCGGAAGACCGAAGAACATACGAAGTGGGGCCACGAGGTGGCGACACCACAAGGCGGCGCGGCCCAGGGGGCCCGCGCCGCCTATGGTGTGGGCCCCTCGTCGGCCCCCGACTCTGCCCTTCCGCCTACTTAAAGCCTCCGTCGCGAAACCCACGATGCGAAAAACCACGATACGGAAAACCTTGCGAGACGCCGCCGCCGCCGATCCCATCTCGGGGGATTACGGAGATCTCCTCCGGCACCCTGCCGGAGAGGGGATTCATCTCCCGGAGGACTCTACACCGCCATGGTCGCCTCCGGAGTGATGAGTGAGTAGTTCACCCCTGGACTATGGGTCCATAGCGGTAGCTAGATGGTTGTCTTCTCCTCATTGTGCTTCATTGTTGGATCTTGTGAGCTGCCTAACATGATCAAGATCATCTATCTGTAATACTCTATGTTGTGTTTGTCGGGATCCGATGGATAGAGAATACCATGTCATGTTAATTATCAAGTTATTACATATGTGTTGTTTATGATCTTGCATGCTCTCAGTTACTAGTAGAGGCTCTGGCCAAGTTTTTACTTTTAACTCCAAGAGGGAGTATTTATGCTCGATAGTGGGTTCATGCCTGCATTGACACCTGGGACGATGTGAGAAAGTTCTAAGGTTGTGTTGTGCTTGTTGCCACTAGGGATAAAACATTGGCGCTATGTCCGAGGATGTAGTTGTTGATTACATTACGCACCATACTTAATGCAATTGTCTGTTGCTTTGCAACTTAATGCTGGAGGGGTTCGGATGATAACCTGAAGGTGGACTTTTTAGGCATAGATGCGGTTGGATGGCGGTCTATGTACTTTGTCGTAATGCCCAATTAAATCTCACTATACTTATCATGTCATGTATGTGCATTGTTATGCCCTCTCTATTTGTCAATTGCCCGACTGTAATTTGTTCACCCAACATGCTTTTATCTTATGGGAGAGACACCTCTAGTGAGCTGTGGACCCCGGTCCATTCTTTTAATACTTGAAATACAAATCTGCTTGCAATACTTGTTTTACTATTTTCTCTGCAAACAATCATCTTCCACACAATACGGTTAATCCTTTGTTACGGCAAGCCGGTGAGATTGACAACCTCACCTTGTTTCGTTGGGGCAAAGTACTTTGGTTGTGTTGTGCGGGTTCCACGTTGGCGCCGGAATCTCCGGTGTTGCGCCGCACTACATCCCGCCGCCATCAACCTTCAACGTGCTTCTTGGCTCCTCCTGGTTCGATAAACCTTGGTTTCTTTACGAGGGAAAACTTGCCGCTGTGCGCATCATACCTTCCTCTTGGGGTTGC
>NC_061509.1:258657567-258668859 GCF_022539505.1 Lolium rigidum
AATTTGGGATGTGAGAATCAATTTTCATGTCCATGATAATTTATAGAGGGAATTATGCCGGTATGATATAACCTACATGAATCTACCAGTTCTTATTGAGACTAGGGGCTTTGCAATTGGTGATTCAATGTATTATTTGAAGGATGGTGAAAAAGGTGATGCATGTATGGTGTTAATAGACGGAATGGTGAAGGTTCTGCAGATGGTGGAGTTATGTGAGGATAAGTAGTGCATTACACTAATTGTAATGAGGGGAAAATAAAAACACATGCTAATTAGCATGAACACATAATGTGAGGAACACATTCTCATTTTAGAGACAGAGGAAGAAGTTGTTTATGATGTTGATAGTGAGGGTGTTCTTTTTCCAACTCAACCAACTGAAGAAGTTGATGGTTTAGTTTACATTGGCACTCAACAAAGCAAGACTTGTGCAAATGAATAGCCAGTTGTTGATGTACAAGGTGGTGAATATTTTTAACTCGTGAAAGGATCAACATAAAGGAGGGATTTTTGTGTTAAGAAAAGTAGTATGATAGTTTACCAGATTATTCAAATAGTTTGAGAGAGGAGTGAGATGAAGATTTCTAGTTTGACATAGGGGAATATATTCCTGAAGACCATGATAAAGCAACAAGGAAAGATAAATTGGAGATGAGTCAAAGAACTATTGACATCAGAAGAAAGAAGGAGAGATCATGTGAAGGTGACGCAGAAGTAGAGGAGTTGTACTATGATTCATACAACAGTTAGAATGGTGATAATGGTTGCAATGTTGTTTATGAACATGTGCCCTGTGAAGAGGAAGAAGCTCGAACCATTGAGGAAAGCTCGAATCCATTCACGGGCCTTGTACACACGATGTCTACGGGTGCTTCTATTCTTGTAGACAGTGTTGGGCCTCCAAGAGCAGAGGTTTGTAGAACAGCAGCAAGTTTCCCTTAAGTGGATCACCCAAGGTTTATCGAACTCAGGGAGGAAGAGGTCAAAGATATCCCTCTCAAGCAACCATGCAACCACAAAGCAAGAAGTCTCTTGTGTCCCCAACACACCTAATAGGTGCACTAGTTCGGCGAAGAGATAGTGAAATACAAGTGGTATGAATGAATATGAGCAGTAGTAACAGCGCCAGAAAAGTGCTTGCTGGCGTGCGATTGATGGTAGTAATATTGCGGAGAAGTAAACAAGCGATGAAAACAGTAAACAAGCAGCGATAGCAGATATTTAGGAACAAGGCCTAGGGATCATACTTTCACTAGTGGACACTCTCAACATTGATCACATAACAGAATAAATAGATAGATGCTAGACTCTACACCCTCTTGTTGGATGATGAACACCACTAAGCGTGTAGGATTACACGAACCCTCAATGCCGGAGTTAACAAGCTCCACAATATTCAATGTTCATATTTAAATAACCTTAGAGTGCATAACGGATCAACATAACCAAACCAAGTACTAACATAGCATGCACACCGTCACCTTCACACTACGAAAGGAGGAATAGATCACATCAATACCATCATAGCAATAGTTAACTTCATAATCTACAAGAGATCACAATCATAGCCTACGCCAAGTACTACACGATGCACACATCTGTCACCATTACACCGTGCGGGAGGAATAAACTACTTTAATAACATCACTAGAGTAGCACACAAATAAATTGTGATACAAAACACATTGCAATCATAAAGAGATATAAATAAGCACTTCACTATGCCATTCATAACACGAATAAGTATTCGTGAAATATAGCCTAAGAGACCCACACGGTGCACACACTCGTCACCTTTACACACGTGGGACAAGGAGTCTCCGGAGATCACATAAGTAAAATCCACTTGACTAGCATAATGACATCTAGATTACAAGCATCATCATATGAATCTCAATCATGTAAGGCAGCTCATGAGATTATTGTATTGAAGTACATAGGAGAGAGATGAACCACATAGCTACCAAGATACGCCCCGAGCCTCGATGGAGAACTACTCCCTCCTCATGGGAGACAAGCAGCGTTGATGAAGATGGCGGTGGTGTTGATGAAGAAGCCTTCCGGGGCACTTCCCGTCCCGTGGCGTGCCGGAACAGAGACTCTGTCCCCCGGATCTTGGCTTCGCGATGGCGGCGACTCGGGAAGGTTTTCTCCGGTTTCGTCGAATGTAATAGGGTTTTCGCGACGGAGACCTTAAGTAGGCGGAAGGGCAGCGTCGGAGAGGGTCCGGGGCCACCGGACACTAGGGCGGCGCGCCCCTCCGGGCCGCGCCGCCACCATGTGTGGGCCCCCATGGCCCCTCTCCGGCGGCTCTCGGGTGTTCGGAAGCTCCCGGGGATTCTAAGATGCTGGGCGTTGATTTCGTCCAATTCCGAGAATATTTCCTTACTAGGATTTACGAAACCAAAAACAGCGAGAAAACAACAAGCTGGCCCTTCGGCATCTCGTCAATAGGTTAGTTCCGGAAAACGCATAATAATAACATAAAGTATGCATAAAACATGTAGATATCATCAATAATGTGGCATGGAACATAAGAAATTATCGATACGTCGGAGACGTATCGGCATCCCCAAGCTTAGTTCCTGCTCGTCCCGAGCAGGTAAACGATAACAATGATAATTTCTTAAGTGACATGCCATCATAACCTTGATCATACTATTGTAAGCATATGTAATGAATGCAGCGATCAAAACAATGGTAATGACATGAGTAAACAAATGAATCATAAAGCAAAGACTTTTCATGAATAGTACTTCAAGACAAGCATCAATAAGTCTTGCATAAGAGTTAACTCATAAAGCAATAAATCAAAGTAAAGGTATTGAAGCAACACAAAGGAAGATTAAGTTTCAGTGGTTGCTTTCAACTTATAACATGTATATCTCATGGATAGTGTCAATGTAAAGTAATATAATAAGTGCAATATGCAAGTATGTAGGAATCAATGCACAGTTCACACAAGTGTTTGCTTCTTGAGGTGGAGAGAGATAGGTGAACTGACTCAACATAAAAGTAAAAGAAAGGCCCTTCGCAGAGGGAAACATTGATTGCTATATTTGTGCTAGAGCTTTGGTTTTGAAAACATAAAGAGAGCATAAAAGTAAAATTTTGAGAGGTGTTTGTTGTTGTCAACGAATGGTAGTGGGCACTCTAACCCCTTGCCGGACAAACCTTCAAAGAGCGGCTCCCATGAAGGACGTTATCTCTACCAGACAAGGTAGATCATCCCTCTTCTCTTTTGTTTACACATGTATTTTAGTTTTATTTATGGATGACACTCCTCCCAACCTTTTGCTTACACAAGCCATGGCTAACCGAATCCTCGGGTGCCTTCCAACATTCACATACCATGAAGGAGTGTCTATTTGCAAAATTAAGTTGCTTACCGATGAATCGGAGCAAAACATGTGAAGAGAATTATTAATGAAGGTTGATTAATTGGGGGCTGGGAACCCGCGCCGGCTCTTTTGCAAAATTATTGGATAAGCGGATGAAGCCACTAGTCCATTGGTGAAAGTTGCCCAACAAGAATGAAAGATAAACACCACATACTTCCTCATGAGCTATAAAACATTGACACAAATCAGAGGTGATAAATTTTGAATTATTTAAAGGTAGCACTCAAGCAATTTACTTTGGAATGGCGGAGAAATACCATGTAGTAGGTAGGTATGGTGGACACAAATGGCATAGTGGTTGGCTCAAGGATTTTGGATGCATGAGAAGTATTCCCTCTCGATACAAGGCATAGGCTAGCAAGGTTTATTTGAAACAAACACAAGGATGAACCGGTGCAGCAAAACTCACATAAAAGACATATTGTAAACATTATAAGACTCTACACCGTCTTCCTTGTTGTTCAAACTCTTTACTAGAAATTATCTAGACCTTAGAGAGACCAAACATGCAAACCAAATTTTAGCAAGCTCTATGTATTTCTTCATTAATAGGTGCAAAGTATATGATGCAAGAGCTTAAACATGAGCACAACAATTGCCAAGTATCAAATTATCCAAGACATTTTACCAATTACTACATGTAGCATTTCCCGATTCCAACCATATAACATTGAACGAAGCAGTTTCAACCTTCGCCATGAACATTAAAAGCTAAGAACACATGTGTTCATACGAACCAGCGGAGCGTGTCTCTCTCCCACACAAGCATTTATTCAAACAAAAACACAAACAAAAGCACACAGACTCTCCAAGTAAAGCACATAAGATGTGATGGAATAAAAATATAGTTTCAGGGGAGGAACCTGATAATGTTGTCGATGAAGAAGGGGATGCCTTGGGCATCCCCAAGCTTAGACGCTTGAGTCTTCTTGAAATATGCAGGGATGAACCACCGGGGCATCCCCAAGCTTAGACTCTTCACTCTTCTTGATCATAGTATATCATCCTCCTCTCTTGACCCTTGAAAAATTCCTCCACACCAAACTCGAAACAAACTCATTAGAGGGTTAGTGCATAATCAAAAATTCACATGTTCAGAGGTAACACAATCATTCTTAACACTTCTGGACATTGCCCAAAGCTACTGGAAGGTAATGGAACAAAGAAATCCACCCAACACAGCGAAAGAAGCAATGCGAAATAAAGGCAGAATCTGTCAAAACAGAACAGTCCGTAAATACGAATTTTAAAATGGCACCAGACTTGCTCAGATGAAAATGCCCAAATTGAATGAAAGTTGCGTACATATCTGAGGATCACGCACGTAAATTGGAAGATTTTTCTGAGTTACCTACAATGAATTCTGCCCAGATTCGTGACAGACAGAAATCTGTTTCTGCGCAGTAATCCAAATCTAGTATCAACCTTGCTATCAAAGACTTTACTTGGCACAACAATGCAATAAAATAAGATAAGGAGAGGTTGCTATAGTAGTAACAACTTCCAGGACTCAAATATAAAACAAAGGTACTGTAGCAAAATAAACACATGGGTTATCTCCCAAGAAGTTCTTTCTTTATAGCCATTAAGATGGGCTCAGCAGTTTTAATGATGCACTCGCAAGAAATAGTAGTTGAAGCAAAAGAGAGCATCAAGAGGCAAATTCAAAACAAATTTAAGTCTAACATGCTTCCTATGAAAAGGAATCTTGTAAATAAACAAGTTCATGAAGAGCAAAGTAACAAGCATAGGAAGATAGAACAAGTGTAGCTTCAAAAATTTCAAGCACATAGAGAGGTGTTTTAGTAACATGAAAATTTCTACAACCATATTTTCCTCTCTCATAATAATTTTCGAGAGGCATCATGAACAAACTCAACAATATAAGTATCACATAAAGCATTCTTATTCACATGCATAAAAGTATCATTACTCTCCACATAAGCATAATCAATTTTATTAGTTGTAGTGGGAGCAAATTCAACAAAGTAGCTATCATTATTATTCTCATCATCAAATATAGGAGGCATATTGTAATCATAATCAAATTTATCCTCCATAACAAGGCGGTACTAAAAGACCAATATCATTATAATCATCATAAATAGGAGGCAAAGTATCATCAAAGTAAATTTTCTCCTCAATGCTTGGGGGACTAAAAATATCATGCTCATCAAAGCCAGCTTCCCCAAGCTTAGAATTTTCCATAGCATTAGCAACAATGGTGTTCAAAGCATCCATACTAATAACATTCCCATTAGCATGCATAAGTTCCATGGGTTTTTTAATTTTCTCTTCAAACACATCATGTCCTAATTCAAGATAAAGTTCATACAGATCTCTCATTTTATTGTTGTCTTCCATTAAGCCTTACTAGTGTAAAACAAGAGACAAAAAGATGCAATTGCAGTATCTAAAGGAAATAGCTTCGAGCGCACACACAACGGCAACAGAAAACTACTTAGTACCTGGGACCGGAGTATGAGTGCCTTTTACCTATCCTCCCCGGCAACGGCGCCAGAAAAGTGCTTGATGTCTACGGGTGCTTCTATTCTTGTAGACAGTGTTGGGCCTCCAAGAGCAGAGGTTTGTAGAACAGCGAGCAAGTTTCCCTTAAGTGGATCACCCAAGGTTTATCGAACTCGGGGAGGAAGAGGTCAAAGATATCCCTCTCAAGCAACCCCGCAACCACAAAGCAAGAAGTCTCTTGTGTCCCCAACACACCTAATAGGTGCACTAGTTCGGCGAAGAGATAGTGAAATACAAGTGGTATGAATGAATATGAGCAGTAGTAACAACGCCAGAAAAGTGCTTGTCTGGCGTGCAGTTGATGGTAGTAATATTGCAGGAAGTAAACAAGCAGTAAAACAGTAAACAAGCAACGATAGCAGATATTTAGGAACAAGGCCTAGGGATCATACTTTCACTAGTGGACACTCTCAACATTGATCACATAACGAATAAATAGATAGATGCTAGACTCTACACCCTCTTGTTGGATGATGAACACCACTAACGTGTAGGATTACACGAACCCTCAATGCCGGAGTTAACAAGCTCCACAATATTCAATGTTCATATTTAAATAACCTTAGAGTGCATAACAGATCAACATAACCAAACCAAGTACTAACATAGCATGCACACTGTCACCTTCACACTACGAAAGGAGGAATAGATCACATCAATACCATCATAGCAATAGTTAACTTCATAATCTACAAGAGATCACAATCATAGCCTACGCAAAGTACTACACGATGCATACACTGTCACCATTACACCGTGCAGGAGGAATAAACTACTTTAATAACATCACTAGAGTAGCACACAAATAAATTGTGATACAAAACACATTGCAATCATAAAGAGATATAAATAAGCACTTCACTATGCCATTCATAACAGATGAATAAGTATTCTCGTGAAATATAGCCTAAGAGACCCACACGGTGCACACACTGTCACCTTTACACACGTGGGACAAGGAGTCTCCGAGAGATCACATAAGTAAAATCCACTTGACTAGCATAATGACATCTAGATTACAAGCATCATCATATGAATCTCAATCATGTAAGGCAGCTCATGAGATTATTGTATTGAAGTACATAGGAGAGAGATGAACCACATAGCTACCGGTGCAGCCCCGAGCCTCGATGGAGAACTACTCCCTCATCATGGGAGACAAGCAGCGTTGATGAAGATGGCGGTGGTGTTGATGGAGAAGCCTTCCGGGGCACTTCCCCATCCCGGCGGCGTGCCGGAACGGAGACTCCGTCCCCCGGATCTTGGCTTCGCGATGGCGGCGGCTCCGGAAGGTTTTCTCCGGTTTCGTCGAACGTAATAGGGTTTTCGCGACGGAGACCTTAAGTAGGCGGAAGGGCAGCGTCGAAGGGGTCCGGGGCCACCGGACACTAGGGCGGCGCGCCCTCTCCGGGCCACGCCGCCACCTTGTGTGGGCCCCCGTGGCCCCTCTCTCGCGGCTCTCGGTGTTCCGGAAGCTCCCGGGGATTCTAAGATGCCGGGAGTTGATTTCGTCCAATTCCGAGAATATTTCCTTACTAGGATTTCTGAAACCAAAAACAGCGTAAAACAAGAATCGGCCCTTCGACATCTCGTCAATAGGTTAGTTCCGGAAAACGCATAATAATGACATAAAGTATGCATAAAACATGTAGATATCATCAATAATGTGGCATGGAACATAAGAAATTATCGATACGTCGGAGACGTATCACACACCGCCCATCACACTATAGGATTTGGCCATGTCTGAAGTCATTAACCTTTAATTGAAGGAGGGGGCCCAATGATAGAGAGATCACACTTCAGTGCAGAGAGTTATGCTCTTGCTTATTATGCCCCCTCCTCTGGTTCTATCTCAGATTGTGACATGCTAGGAGAAGATGACCATCAAGCAGAAAATATGTGTTTGTCACTGCCCAGTGGAAGGAAGACTAGGACAAAGGGAAGGAAGACAAGGGCGTGGTATGATGGGAACATGATATATCCAAAAGAACAACCATGTCTTTGGATGTGTTTTGCTAATGTTTATTAGTTTAGCAGAGTTGTGTGTACTTTGCATAGCTCGGAAACTTCCACTATCACGGGAACTTCAAACACAAAATAATTGTTGACTGATCGAAAAGGAAGAAGGCTGTTAAATTTTCATGAGTGCTCCACAGAAAATGAATTTGAAACATACCTGCAAAACTTATGGTAACGCATGCAAGGTAACTAGGAAATGGTTTGCCAAGGTATATGAGAAGGGCATGTGAATGGAACCTAAGACTCGTGTTGAGACTATGATAGATACTGCGAAGGGAAAATATGGTGTTGATATTTCAAAGGGAGATGGCATATAGAGTTACGAAGAGAACCCTACAAGTGGACTACGATTTGGACTACCCTGCATACTGTGATTAACACTAACCCTTGTAGTAAGTGCATTCTCACACCCAAGGTGCTACCACAACATCCAAGTCATAACTCAACATTTCATGCCAAGTTCTTCATTGTCAATGAAACATAACAATGATTTCTCAATGGGTAGATAAGATTCACTTGAAAGCAAGAATTATCTATATTCAGTAATCTACATAGTTATCTAATTGAATGTCTAACACTTTATATTTTCAGGTTTGTACCAATGTTTTATCAAGCTAACAACATGCCGACGGATACTTGCAACCACTCGAAGGGAGGGAAACAATAACATATATATCCAATTGCATTCAGAATCGTTGATTAAAAAAACGGGCACTAGCTCGTCCTAGTTTCTAATATGACTGAAGTATGCTACCAGTGGAGAAAAAGGATGTTCATCAAGTACACTATCATTTCAAATAGGCAAAAGTTAACTAGTGATTATAAGTACATATAATGCAAGCATTTCACTTAATTTTGCATGATCTCTTGGGTCATAGAAAAGTATGCCAATATTAGTTTGTCAATAAAAGTAGGCGATGCCGCTGGTGTGCCTTGCCTCTCTTGTCGCTGTTATTTTTATTAACTATTTGTTTTTCTCATATACATGGAAAATGATGACAGAGATGATGACCATCAAATGATGGCCGACGCCGACGCTGATGCCAACGATCGTGAGCACTTGTCGATCCTCACTTGCCTTAAAAAACATGCGGCCGAGCAGAAGAAGAGGTCGTGGCGTGAAGGTTCCATGCGCGAAAGAAAGAAATCGAAGCCCCGGGTGAGGATGGAGGGTCGTATACATGCTTTACATGGACTACTTCACCAACGGAGCAACATAGTTAAGAGGCATTACAGGATGAGCAAGGATGTGTTCATGAAAATTCTTCATGGCGTGAGATAGTACGACAAGTACTTTTTTGTGAATCACGATGCCATTGGCACGCCTTGTTTCTCATCGATCTAGAAGTGCATTGTTGCCATGAGGATGCTTGCATATGGAGGTCTTGCCGATGCACAAGACGACTACCTTCGCATTAGTGAGTATACTGCCATCAAACGCTTGTATAGATTCTGCAGAACGGTGGTGGTAAAGTTTTGCAAAGACTATTTGAGAGGATAAAATGAAGCAGAGAGACTGCTATGATTATGGCACAAAATGTAGCGAGGGGATTTCCTAGAATGCTTAGAAGCGATTGCATGCAGCCGCCATGGAAGAACTTTTGGTTGCTTGGCAAGATTTGTACAAAGGGCATCACAGATACTGCATTGTGGTGCTTGAGGCTGTGGCAGATCAAGGCATGCGGATTTGGCATTCGTTCTTTGGCATGGCGGAATCGCACAATGACATTATTGTGCTGCATCGATCTCAGGTGTTCATGAAACTTATGGAAGGTTATGCTCCGCCTTGCAACTATGAGATCAATGTCCACTCATATACCGAAGGGTTCTATCTAGATCAGATGAAATCCCACTTTGCTGAGTGCAGGGAGAGTTGCAGGCATTTCATGTGGCCCAGTATTGATTTGGATTTTTTGGTGCCCTGCTGCTCTTACCTGGTCTCAAGACACATGTGGGAGGTGATGCATGTTTGTGTATTCATGCATAGCATGATCATCGAGAGTGACCGCAAAACTTGAGCCATGCATTTTTGGTCCCTATGAGTGTGAGGGCACTTTTGTGGATGTTGATCACCAGGTACATGCTGATTTTGCTGATTTTATTGCCATGCATGCAGAAATCCGTGACTTGATTAATAATCAGCAACTGCAAAATGATCTTATAGAGCATCTCTAGAGGCTCAAAGGAGAGCCAACAAATGTGATGGTGGCTTGATCAAGTTGAACTTCGATAATTTAATTTGTTGTATGTTTTAATTGTTAGTGTGTTTGATTGTCAAATGTATTTTATTTATGTGTTGAAATTGGTTGTGGGTTCAAATACTAGAAATTAAACAACAACAAAAAACTATGGTTAGGAGTCGTTATTGGGGATGCGGGCGGGAACTAGCGTCTCCCAGATGTGGCACCTGGCACCTTGGGGCGGTGTCTCCCAATGGGCCGATCTGAGGGCATCTCCAGCGGCGCGACGCAAACGGACGCTGAGCGACCGTTTGTGTCCGCCATGACCGAAAATGCGTCGTGCACCCTCTCCAGCGGCGCGACGCAAAGTGACCGGGCCGTCCGCGAGACGCAAACCCGGCCCAAATATGCGCCAGGTTTGCGTCTCGGCTGGATGCTGCGCGGACGCGCAAAGTGACCGCTCGGTCCGGCACGGGCCCACCGGCGGCGTCACAGCTCGCCTCGTCTTCGGCGGCATTACTTGCGGGCGGCGCGCCGCAGCCTTGGCAGGGCCGCGTTAATGGCGTGCCTCGGCTTCCGCGAGCGTGCGCGGCCTAGTAGACGTGCGCAGCTAGCGCGACGCAAGGTCAATGCGTCTTCTCCGCCGCATCGGGCAGCGAGGCGTCGCTTCGGCGGTGCGCCGCCGCCGCGTGCCGCGCGTAGTAATGGCGATGCCCCGCGTGGCGCGGCCGTCACCCTGCCTCCGACCTATATAAACAGGGGCGCCGACATCTCATCTCCTCCGCACTAAACCCTAGCCGCCGCCGCGGCTAGCGCCACTCAGTAGATTCACCATGAGCAGCGCCGGGCGCGGCCAGGCTACCGCGCCTCCACCTCCACCTTCACCTCCCACTCCACCTCCCCCGGCCTCAAGCTCCGACGACGGGTTCGACTCCGACGACAGCACCGACCTCCTTCACCCGGTCAGGGACGCCGCGGACCTGGCTGAAGCGGAGAAGGAAGCAGAGGAGGAGCGGGCGGCCCATGCGGCTGTCGACGCCGAGCTGGAACAGCGCAGGCGGCGGCCGCCGCCGCAGCCGAGGACTCGACTCGGAGATTTCATGGTCATCCGATGACCCCCGATGCGCCGACGCCGGAGGAGAAGGCGGCGGAGCAGC
>NC_061509.1:258668959-258858940 GCF_022539505.1 Lolium rigidum
GAAGACTTTAGTCTTCAATAGTATCTTCACTTTCTCTTCGATAGTATCTTCACTTTCCAGATCATTTTATTATTACAACCTATACACTTTGCTAAATCAAGGCTCTGTACAAGGAATCGACAAAGAATATCCCGTTCTCTGTGAGATTCCATCGAAACTTATCATATCCTTGCATCAATTGGACAGAAGCCTAACGTTGAAGCGGTGCATGCCAACATGCAAGCCGGGGCCCAACAATGTTTCGTCTGAACGACGCATTTGGTGCGAAAGATTCCATCACCTTAGTTAAAGTGTCGGCTTTGTGGCACACAATATGTATAAAGCTGGATATTGGTCCCGGAGATCGATGTTGTCTTACCATTTACCCTCCTAGAACCATATTCCAGATCCATCCTTAATAGAGAAAGAGCCATATGGAAAGAAGAACTTCTTTATCTCCATAAGTCTAGCCGAAAAATACGAATCACCAGGTTTCCAATACACTTCAGGTAGCGCACATGAGCCAACATACATTCCTATTAGAATGGTTTGCCAAACCCTATCTACAATTAGTATCTTAAACAGTCATTTACCTAGGAGGGCTCTGTTCTTCACCTCAAGATCATGAACCCCTAGCCCTCCGTGACCCTTTGGGCGGCAAACAACACTCCATTTAGTAAGCCGACATTTTTTTCCTTCTCACTATCTACTTGCCAAAAGTATCTTGATCGGAATAATCCAATCTACCTAAGAGTCCTTTAGGTAACAGAAAGAAAGAAATCATATACAATACCATAATTGTTAGTACTTAATTACTGAGAACTAGTCTTCCACCTAGAGATGATAATTTGCCTTACCAACTACTTAGACGTGTTTGTAGTCTCTCCTCTAATTGTTTCCATTCAACATTTGTAAGCCTCCGAAAATGAATCAGAATGCTCAAATAGTTGATTGGGATCTGACCTAACTCACAGCCAAAAAGCTCGGCATAGAGTTCAGCCTCGTCTTGAGCATCACCGGAGCTGAACAATTTGTTTTTTCTGGAAATTTGTTTTCAGACCAGATAATTGCTCGAAAGCTGATAATATTAATATAGATTTCTGGCTTTCTCGAGATCATGTTCCGGAAAAAAGAATTGTATCATCGGTGTATTGAACAATAGATAGTTTGCGACCAACCAAATGAGGAACAACTCCTTCAGTTTGTTCATCAGATTTTTTACATGTTCATCAACAATGAAAATAGTTGGTGATTTGTGTAATTTTCTCTACACGTACACGGAGAGGGGAGGAGAAGAGCAGCCGGGCCCACCTGGCGGCGCCGGACGGGACGGCCCTACGGCGAAGTGTGTAGGAACAGAAGGCCTCTTGCGTTGTTCCCACATGCCCTCCATTGATGGAGTTGGCGCTCTGCTCACCTCAGCTCTTCTTTTCTATGTGCCGCCCCTTTCGCAGGCCTACAAATCTATCCATTTCCAAGCACAGGTCCCTCTCCCAACAGAGCATCGTCCTCCTCCCCTGTCTCCTCTGCTTCCTTCCTTTTTACTCACATGCAAAATCAGGATCGGATGCTAAGCGTGAAATGACCAGAATCTGCGCATCCGAAGCAACGATGAGCCGCCGCAGGCCCAAAAGGAGAGCGCAACCGAGAAGAGATGATAGAAAAAGAATGGAACAATATGTATATGTGTGTGGATGGGTGGATACTATTATTATGCGCGCATGATTGCTGCTAGGTAGCCAGCCACACATCTTTTTCAGGAGAATAAATTGATTCACCAAGAACACCAGAGAGAGAGAGAGAAAAGGGGAATCGTATGAAAGTTGGTTCGATTCCCATTTCGAGATTTGCTTTATGCAATCCACCTCGAAATTGCAAGATCCAGGAAGCCTCTTATGTCGTGATCATCAACTTGTCCACATGGAGCAGGTCATCATCACCACTGGCTGCCACGATAGTATTTGCTACAAGTTTCTTTCTAATTTAACAGCTCATATTATCATATGATCATCATTTGGAAGAACATAATGAACATTTAAGAAGAACGAAAGAAGAAAAAAGATGAACAGAGCTTAATTTCAGGAGACAACAGGGGATGGATGGATGATTTGCTGCGGCGGCGGCTTGAATACCCAAAATGGCTAGGACGACGACCCCCTAGATCCCATGTCTCATTGCCGACCACCGTACATCCATGTCTTCCGGGCTGGATCGGATCAACACCGGATGGAGTCCCAATTACTAATTATGGCGCGCGAGCGGGCGGGCGGGCGAGCCATCACGACGGGGGAGGGGCGAGGACCTGCGGCTGCGGGCCGGCGATGAACTTGTGCTGCAGCAGCTGCGCGGCGGACGGGCGCCTGGCCGGGTTCTTCTGGAGGCAGCAGCTGATGAAGCTCCTGAGCTCCGGGGACGCGGTGGGCGGCGCGGCGGGCGAGTCGGAGTAGCAGATGGCGACCATGAGCGCGGCCCAGTCGCCGAGCTTGCCGAGGTTCTCCCCGAGCGGGAACCTCCCCAGGTAGAACTCGAGGATGCTGAGGCCGAAGCTCCAGATGTCCCCCGCGTAGCCGTCGTAGGCGCCGTCGTTGAGGTCCGTGTTGATGCGCTCGGGGCTCATGTAGGCGATGGTGCCCACCGAGGAGTTGCAGGGGTCCATGGTCTGGTTGAGGATGCGGCCCACCCCGAAGTCGGCGATCTTGACGCGGCGGCCCGAGTCGATGAGCAGGTTGGACGGCTTGATGTCGCGGTGCACGATGTGGCGCCGGTGCAGGTACGCGATCCCGGACAGCACCTGCCGCGCCACGTCGGCCAGGAAGGCCTCGGTCGCGATGCGCCGGCCCTCCAGCGAGCCGCCGTCCATGTACTCCAGCAGGATCTGCAGCTCCCCCGCCTGCTCGTACATGCCGTGGCACCGCACGATGGCCGGGTGCTCGGCGGTGCGCAGGATGGCGATCTCCCGCGTGATCTGCCGCCGGACCGCGTCGTCGTGGTGCCCGTAGAGCACCTTGAGCGCGTACGCCCGGCCCGTGGGCGCGTGCCGCACCATCCACACCGTCCCGCCCGCGCCGCTCCCGATGCGGCGCACGCGCTCCAGCTCGCCCAGCGGCGGCGGGGCCGGTGGGGTGGAGCCCGCCGAGTTGGGCGGCGTCGGCGCGCCCATGGAGCCGGACCCGGAGGAGGAGGCGGACGAGGGCGCGGAGGACGGCGGGGGCGGCAGGGGCAGCGGCACGGCGAGCGACGTGAGGTCGCGCTGCGGCAGCGGCAGCAGCGTGAGATCCGGGCGGCGTCGCCCGCGCCCCGGCGTGCCCGGCTGCTGCTGCGGCTGCGGCTGACCCGGACCCAGCCCCGGCCTGCCGTTGGGCGGGCCGCCCGGTCGCATCGCAACGGAACGCGGCGCCGGCCGGAACGGGTGGTTGGATCGATATGCCGGTGAGGACCTTCTTCTCTCTCGTGCGCGCGGGCGAGCTCGCTCGCTGCGGCCGGATGGGTTGGCGTCGGTGGTCGGGTGGGAAGAGGAGATCGCCGGGGTGAGGGGAGGAGACGGATTGGAGAAAGACGAGTGTTTTTTATAGACGCGGCACGGCAGGAGCGAGCGAGCGAGGGAGGCCAAGGGACAAGACCTCTCTCTCTCTCTCTGCTTAAGATGAACAAACCGAGAGAGAGAGAGATGAGGACAAGGAGCAGACGTGACGCTGGGGGCCGGTAAGATATAGATGCATTTTTTCCCTAATTAATTTCTTCCTTGCTTGCCGTCCGATACAAATAGAAATACAACTCAAAACCACAGAATCATACTGTATAGTCTGCACTGCATTCATCGATACTAATTTCTTGAAATAAAGTTTTTCTTTGTTTTTCCTATGGCGCCGGATTATGAAATAATCAGTGTTTCTGCAATTTATTTGGTTCAAATCTCCAATAGAATTAAGTGATAAAAATTGTTGTAACACGTGCATTTCTCGCTCCTGAATTGTTGAGAACCCTGCGTGTGAGCTCACTTGCGTCGGGTCACTCGTGTGGTTCACTTGTCGTGTGAGCTCCTTCTTTTTGTGCAACACCCCCAAAAAAGGGGGTGTGATCCACGGTCATTTAGATAACGACATAGCGAATTAACCAGCATCCAGAGCCAAAAGAAAGTTAAAAGCTCTCCAGTTGGCGTCGCCTACCGCTAACGCCAAGATCTACAGTAAACACTTGTTGGTGAGCATTGTCCGTTACTTCTTTCTTTTTGTGCATATCTAAACGTCCGGAAAGCACGGTGGCACGAGTGGTGCACAAACAAGGATCATATGTATGGAAATAAAAAAACGTATGTTCAACTAACCACTTTGCTAGGAAGATGCAAGTATGCAACTTCAATTCAATCCATGTATATAATCTTAAAAGAGATGAACCATCTAATCTCCCAAGGGATTGCGAGACCACCGAAGGTTATGGTGGGAAACGGTGTACATGAATTTGTCATCCTCCTGAAGGCAACATGACAATAATTCGTTTGCCGTTCAAGAAAAAATATGATGATGTTTTCAGTTTCATTGAGGGAGAGTGGCATATTGTTTCCCAAACAGATGTGAGCTCTGCATGGAGGAAGCCGAGAGGTGAGGTGAGAACAAGGAAAAACGAAGGAGGGGCTTTCTTGCCCAGTGAGCATTAACATAAAAGGAAAATCGAGGTGTGTTTTGGATTTGGAATGCTTCTATCCTCACACACAAATCATGTATTATAAAGGTTATTGACGATATAATATAATGACATCTAAAGCATAGCCAATGAACATTTGTTTGGTAAAGCATATCCTGTGAAAATAATATTTTGGAATCCGACGATCATGAACAAAAATCCACATCCAGCGGCCACAAGAAAGGACATACCGCCCAAAAAAGAGTGCTTCCAAATAAAATCTTAAAAAGCTTGAAGAGAACAATAAACGAGTTTCTGGCGACGATGCTTGAACACATCCATGAGCCTTCCATTGCCAAATCCAATGGTCAGAGATAGGGAGCCACCGCCTCCTCCCTTCCCTTGCCACACATCACGGCCTCCCTCCTCATTGCCCCCTCTCCATGTCATGATACAAGAAGTGGTTAAGGTTGGGGACTTGCCCCTGCGCACTAGAGAGTTTTTAGCGTTGCATGGCTGCAAAACTTTGGAACTAGAGAGGTTGTAATCGCAAAAACAATTATGTGGTCGAATGCAAATTGAAAGGTATAGATAGCTTGTAGATATCAAGTGTTTCGTGAAATTGATGTGTGAAGTGTGATGTGTCTTACTCCTGCATAGTTCAATATACTTGGCTTTGGGTATGCTTTGCTTGATGTTCGCAGGCATGCCCTCCTTCCGTATATGCTCACCATCATAAGATTCTTTCTTTTGGTTTAGATATGGGAACATATGAAAAACCCTTGAATCGTAGTTGAGCCGAACACAGGGACAAAGCGATAACGTGCACGCATGATGCGTGGTGGATTTCTCGAACAAATAAGTTTAGATGATTCGTAAAAAATGATATAGAATATTTGAGATTACGCGTAGACAGCAAGCAGCAGCCCCATTTAAAGAACTCGCCGATTCAGAAGAGAGCGATATACTAATATAATGGGGCTGATTTCCACTACGGTTTCTACTACGCACTGTGGTGTTTTGTATTAGCTCAGCTTGGTCAAGCTGATTTCCAGATCTTTGACACCAGGGGAAGAAGAAAACCGTCGAATCAGAAGGTACACAATTGTTTTGTAAAACCTGTGTGTAAACAGAATCCACCAACTATATTTTTGTTGGAGTATAAAATGCAGATCAATGAAGTAAGCAACCGGTAGTGGTAGCACAGCAGTTGACTTAACCTACTGCTACCCTGGAAATTTTAATGTATATATTCGGTTGTTGATACTCGCTTTGGAGCTTTGGAATAATGATTAGCGCGTAACAACGGACGCCCGTGACTCGCTTTGTCTCAGCAGCCACCATCATGGGCCATACGGGATTTTGCTTACGATGTGATTGTGTCATTGGGGTATGGTTTTGGGTGAATCCTATTTGACACTTCACACACTGACGATCTGAAATAGGCCGGCCTAAGTTTGATCTGGTTTTTTTCCGGTTTAGGAACCTTCTAGATTCTTCTGATTTAGTTTGGTTATGTGTGTCCTTTTTTTTCTGGTTTTCCTTTTTTCTTCTGGTTATTTTCTAGTTTTCCTGTTTTCCAGCTTATATTTCTTTTCATTTTAAAGTTACTATTATTTCCTTTTCCAAAAAAGTTCAAGATTTTTATAATTATTGTTTTTGAAGTTTGAACTTTTTAAAATCTGATTTTTTTAATTTTGAACAAAAATTTTATTGGAACAAATTTTAAATATGAACTTTCAGTTTTTGAACTTTTTCAAATTTTGAACATTTTTAAAAATTTGAATATTTTTGAATCGTGAACATGTTTAAATCTGAATATCATTTGTAATGAACAATATTGGGCTTTGAACCATTTTTCAAATTTTGAATATTTTCTAGATTTGAACATTTTTCAATTTTGAACCATTTTTTCAAATTTTGAACATTTTTTTAGGTTTGAACATTTTTGACTGAAACAGAATTGTTTTATATGTGAATTTTTTTAAACCATTTTTGAATTCGAACAAAAATATTAAATTGCAGAATCCGAACGAACGGGTGCGAACGAGAAAAAATGTACGTCGGTCGAGCTGTTACATGGGCCAGCCCACCCGGGATCCGCCTACACGCGTCACGGGGTAACGGGCGCATGAACGGTAGCATAGGAGCACCCAAGGTTTTGTCACACATGGTACCATGCAACTAATCAAAGCCATGAACAACTAGAACCAGATCAGAGTTAAAGTATGAAGAAAAAAACCACCACAATTGCAGGTAAGACTACAAAAAATCACCACCTTTTTTTAAAAAATGCACTAGGCGGCTCTCTAATTTTTGCAGAAAATACCTATTGCACATTTTAGCTCGTTTCATGTTGTTTCTAACATGGGAGGCCCAACTACATACAGCTTAGGCAGCTTGGCACGGGGCAGGCGCGAGCACATGACCATTAACATTCCCCGTTAACAAATTAACGGCGTGTGAGGCTCACCAAGAAGTCCTTATTAGATCTAGATCGTTTCGGTCAGGCTAGTTTCCATTCACGCTCTCTAACGCGCACGCTTTGCTCTCCCCACTGTGTAGTAATGGCAACGTCAAATCCCGGTGACGGTGCCGGCAGAAGCAATGCAGTTGGTGGCGGCTTTGTCTTGGCTTATCTATGCGATGATAGAGAATTGTGAGAGCTCAAACCCGGCCACCACACACTACTTGTTGTTCCCGCAGCAGCCGCAACGAAGATTTGGAAGGCGAACCCGGCTTGACCACCTCTCTCTCTGCAAGGTGGAGTAAGTCTTCTTCTCTGCATCTCCCCTCCTACCATTCTCGTCAATTTGAACTTAGGGATTAGGATTTCAAATCATAGTTCATTAAAATTCCTTTTTGCTCCATTTCTGTATATTGTCCATGATAATTTATAGAGGGAATTATGCCGGCCTGATATAACCTACATGAATCTACCAGTTCTTATTGAAGACCGGGGGCTTTGAAATTAGTGATTCAATGTATTATTTGAAGAATGGTGGAAAAAAATGATGCATATTTGGTGTTAATAGATGGAACGGTGAAGGTTCTGCAGATGGTGGAGTTATGTGAGGATAAGTAGTGCATTACACTAATTGTAATGAAGGGAAAACAAAAACACGTACTAATTAACATGAACACATAATGTGAGTAACACATTCTCATTTTAGGGATAGAGGAAGAAGTTGTTTATGATGTTGACAATGAGGGTGTTTGTTTTCCAAGTCAACCAACTGAAGAAGTTGATGGTTTAATTTACATTAGCACTCAACAAAGCAAGACTTGTGCAAATGACTAGCCAGTTGTTGATGTAAAAGGTGGTGAATATTTTCTAACTCAGCAAAGGGTCAACATAAAGAAGGAAGGATTTTTGTGTTAAAGACAAGCAGTCTGATAGTTTACCAGATTATTTAGATAGTTTGAGAGAGGATTGAGATGATGATTTCTAGTTCGACATGGGGGAATATATTCCTGAAGACGATGATGAAGCAACAAGGAAAGATAAATTGGAAATGAGTCAAAGAACTATTGACATCAGGAGAAAGAAGAAGGGATCATGTGAACGTGACGCCGAAGTAGATGAGTTGTATTATGATTCATACAACAGTTAGAATGGTGATAATGGTTCCAATGTTGTTTATGAGCATGCACCGTGAAGAGGAAGAAGCTCGAACCATTGAGGAAAGTTAAACTAGCAATTGCGGGTCAGCTATACGGTGGTGAATCCATTCACATGCCTTGTATACACTCCCCATCACACTATAGGATTTAGCCATGTCTGAAGTCGTTACCCTTTAACTGTAAGGAGGGGGGCCAACAGAGAGATCACACTTCAGTGCAGAGAGTTATGCTCTTGCTTATTATGTCCCCTCCTCTGGTTCTATCTCAGATGATGACTTGCTAGGAGAAGATGATCACGAAGCTAAAAATATGCATTTGTTACTGCCAAGTGGAAGGAAGACTAGGACAAAGGGAAGGAAGACAAGGACGTGGTATAATGGGAACATGATATATCTAAAAGAACAACCATGTCTTCGGATGTATTTTACTAATGTTTATTAGTTTAGCAGAGTTGTGTGGACTTTGCATAGCTCGGAAACTTCCATTATAACGGGAACTTCAAACACAAAATAACTATTGACTGATCCGAAAGGAAGAAGGTTCTTAATTTTTCATGAGTGCTCTAGTCATGAAACAACATTACGTCTCAGAAAATGAATTTGGAACATACCTGCAAAACTTATGGCAAAACATGCGACGTAGCTAGGAAATGGTTTGCGAAGGTATCTGAGAAGGGCAGAGAATAGATCCTAAGACTCGTGTTGAGACCATGATAGAGACTGCAAAGGGAAAATATGGTGTTGATATTTCAAAGGGCGATGGCATATAGAGTTACGAAGAGAACTCTACAAGTGGTCCTAGGTCTTCAATCGATGAAGTACACTAGAATTTGGACTACCTGCAGACTGTGATTAACACTAACCCTTGTAGTAAGTGCATTCTCACAACAAAGGTGCTACCACAACATCCAAGTCCCAACTCAATATTTCATGCCAAGTTCTTCATTGTCAATGCAACATAATAATGATTTCTTGAACCCTCTCGTCTTATCCTCTTGCTACAGTGGTGAGAGGCGACTGGGAGGCGATTTTCGAGCTTCGTTCGCTCCTCCGGCGAGACCGCCGGTCCGACTCGCCTCCGATGGCCCTTTGGGCGTCGGGAGGCGGGCCGGACCGCGGTGCTGTTGTCGGCGGGGAGCGTTTTGGTTCCTTGGTGGCGTCGCGTTGTCGGTGGCGGCGGCGCTTCTGTGGATTTTGTCCTCCCGTCTCCGCCCATGTCCTGACGTAGCTAGCTCCAGCGCCGCTAGGGAGGCTGTGGAGGTCAGTTCTGGTCGGTTCTGGTGGAATCTGGCCAGCTGTATAGGAGTTCGGCGCTGGTTGTCCTCTGGCTTTCTGAGATTTGAGCTGGTGCTAGTGCCGGCGATGGTCTTGGCCTTGGTGCGGAGGATATCAGCGCTTTCAATAATGGGTGGTGCGGGTGGAGGTGCTGCTGAGGTTGTTGGGCGGTCTGCAGTGGAGGGATCTGGTCTTTCGTGGCCAGATCGGAAGCGGCTTGAGCTCGGCGTGTGTCGCCGGCCGATGTCCTTTCAGTACGTCTCAGATCCAGTTCTTCGGAGTTGGTGGATACTGCGGCTCTTCAAAGCCTTCTGGCTAGGGGTTCATCCGCCTCCAAGGTTCGTCGTCGTGGGCGCTTTCTGCGTGGGTGTGCGCGCTGGTGGAGGTTCCTCTCGACGGTTCGAGGTAGACAAAGGCGAGGGCCCTCAGCGGTTTCTCCATATGTATCCACTTTTTGTGTTCTTGTATTCGTATGCGTCTACGTGTTGTATCCTTACTACTTTGAATGAATACAAGTTTTATCAAAAAAAAAGAATGATTTCTCAATGGGTAGATACGAATCATTGGAAAGCAAGAATTATCTATATTCACTAATCTACATAGTTATCTAATTGAATGTCTAACACTTACTTTATATTTTCAGGTTTGTACCAATGTTTTATCAAGCTAACAACATGACAACGGATACTTGCAACCACTGGAAAGGAGGGAAACAATACCCCCTCCGTTTCTAGATATAGGGTGTATAGTTTTTGGCACGGAAATTAAGGAACACACATTAAGGACAATTTACATGAGTTTTGGGCAAGATTACCCCTGAATTATTGCTTTGAGAAAATATAGGAGTTTGTATGATCCAAGAAAATGCAATCGAATCCGTAAAAAAAAATGTCCAAATGAGTGGTTCTACGCAATACACCTTATATTTTAGAGCTTTTTTCAGAAAAACTATACACCTTATATCAAGTAACGGAGGGAGTAGCATATATATCCAATTGCATTCGGATGTGTTGATTGGAGAAAAAGGATGTTCAGCAGGTACACTATCATTTCAGATAGGCAAAAGTGAACTAGTGATTATAAGTACATATATTGCAAGCATTTCACTTAATTTTCCATGATCTCTTGGGTCATAGAAAAGTATATCAATATTAGTATGTCAATAAAAGTAGACGCTGCCGCGCTGGTGTGTCTTGCCTCTCTTGCTGCAGTTATTTTGATTAACCATTTCTTTTGCCTCATAGACATAGATAATGATGATGAGATGATGACCATCAAATGATGGCCGACGACAACACCGATGATGGTGAGCACTTTTCGATCCTCGCTTTCCTTAAAAAAACATGCGGAATAGCTGAAGAAGAGGTCGTGTCATGAAGGTTCCATGCGTGGAAGAAAGAAATCGAAGCCCCGGGCGAGGATGGAGGTTCATATACATGCTTTACACGGACTACTTCACGAACGGAGCAACATAGTTCAGAGGCGTTACATGATGAGCAAGGATGTGTTCATGGAAATTCTTCATGGCTTGAGATAGTACCACAAGTACTTTTTGCTGAATCACGATGCCATTGGCACGCCTTGTTTCTCATTGATCTAGAAGTCCATTGTTGCCACGAGGATACTTGCATATGGAGCTCTTGCCGATGCACAAGACGCACAAGACGACTACCTTCACATGAGTGAATCACTGCCATCAAACGCTTGTATAGATTCTGTAGAGAGGTGGTGGTAAAGTTTTGCAAAGACTATTTGAGAGGACAAAATGAAGCAGCCACTGCTATGATCATGCATGACACAAAATGTAGCTAGGGGATTTTCTAGAATGCTTAGAAGCATCGATTGCATGCTATCGTCATGGAAGAACTTTTGTTTGCTTGGCAGGATTTGTACAAAGGGCATCACCGATACTGCACTGTGGTACTTGAGGCTGTGGCAGATCAAGGCACACAGATATGGCATTCATTCTTTAGCATGGCATGATCGCACAATGACATCACTATGCTGCGGCGATCTCAGGTGTTCATGAAACGTATGGAAGGTTATGCTCAACCATGCAACTATGAATCAATGTCCACTCATATACCAAAGTGTACTATCTAGGTTAGAAGAAATCCCACTTTGCTGAGCGCCGGGAGAGTAGCGGGCATTTTGTGTGCCCCAGTTTTGCTTTGCATTTTTCGGTGCCCTGTTGCTCTTACCTGGTCTCAAGACCCATGTGGGAGGTGATGCATGCTTATGTGATTATGCACAACATGATCACTGAGAGTGGCCGCAAAGCTTGAGCCAAGAATTTTCGGTCCCTATGAGTGCGAGGGCCCTCTTGCGGATGTTGATCACTAGGTACCTAAGAATTTTGTTGATTTTATTGCCATGCATGCAGAAATCCGTGACTCGATTACTAATCAGCAACTGCAAGATGATCTTATGGAGCATCTCTAGAGGCTCAAAGGAGAGTCAACAAATGTGATGGTGGCTTGATCAAATTGAACTTCGATAATTTAATGTGTTGTGTGTTTTAATTGTTAGTGTGTTTGATTGTCAAATGTATTTTATTTATGTGTTGAAATTGGTTGTGGGTTCAAATACTAGAAATTAAAAAACGAAAAAACTATAATTTGGGGTCGTGTTTGGGGATGGGGCCAGAAACTAGCGTCTCCCAGATCTCGTGGCACCTATCATCTTGGGGCGGTGTCTCCCAATCGGACGATTTGACGCTTTTGCCGGGCGTGCTTGGAAGAAGGAGCAGAGAGAAATTCCAGCCACGTCCCCCAAAGCGACACCCAAACGGCGCCGGATCGAGCGTTTGGGGGATGTGTTTTCTTCGTGCCATGTTTGGGGGACGCCACTTGATACGTCTCAAATGTATCTATAATTTTTGATGATTCATGCTTGTTTTACACCAATTAATATATGTTTTGCTCATACTTCGTTGCACTTTTATACATTTTTCGGCACTAACCTATTAACAAGATGCCACAGTGCAAGTTCCATGTTTTCTGATGTTTTGTATTTCAGAAAAGTTGTACAAGAAATATTCTCGGAATTGGACGAAACAAAAGCCAAAGTCAATATTTTTCCGTAACAAAGACAGAGTCCAGAGGAGGGTCGAAGAGGAGCCACAGGGGGGCCAAGGCACCCCTTGGCGCGGCCAGGCCTGGGTCCATGCCAAGGCATGGTGTGGCCCACCCAGGTGGCCACCGACATCGCCCCTCCGCCTATTTATTCACGATCTCGGGGAACCCTGAATACCGAAGGCTCCATCCACGAAATGTTCCGTCGCGGCCACCATTGCAGAACCCATCTCGGGAGGGTTCTAAAGCTCTTCCCGGCACCCTGCCGGAGGATGAAATCATCGCCGGAGGCATCTACATCAACATGCCCGCCTCCGAATTGATGCGTGAGTAGTTCATCCCTGGGCTATGGGTCCATAGCAGTAGCTAGAAGGTTGTCTTCCCCAATTTATGCCTCATGTTTAGATCTTGTGAGCTTCCCTACATGATCAAGATCATCCTTATGTAATGCTACATGTTTTGTTTGCTGGGATCCAATGAATATTGAATACGATATTGAGATCGATTATATATACTTGTCATATATTATTTGTGATCTTGCATGCCCACCGTTGCTAGTAGATACTCTGGCCAAGTCGATGCTTGTGACTCCAAGAGGGGTATTTATGCTCGACGGTAGGTTCATGCCTCTAGTTTTCTAGAAGAGTGACAATAACTTCTAAGATTGTAGATGTGTTGTTGCTACTAGGGAGAAAACAACAATGTTTTATCCAAGGGCAATTCTATTGTTTACTTTAGACATATTGCTTAATGCGATAATATGTTGCTTGCAACTTAATACTGAAAGGGGTTCGAACGATAACCAGAAGGTGAATTATTAGTCATAGACATAGCTGGACTATGGTCTATGTATTATGTTGTAATGGCCAAACGAATCTCATAGTAATCATCTTGTCATGTATGGTCGGTATTATGTCAATTGCCCAGCTGTAAGTTGTTCACCTAGCATGTTATTTATCTTTATTGAGAGACACATCTAGTGAACTGTTGACCCTGGTCCTTTCCTTTACATTGATAAATTCAACCACTGCAATCCTGATCTATTACTTACTGCAAAGCTCTGTTCTTTTTAATTACTTCAAACATCTTTTTCCACTCGATACGTCTAATCCTTTGTATTCAGCAAACCGGTGAGATTGACAACCTCACTGTAAGTTGGGGCAAAGTATTGTGATTGTGTTGTGTGCAAGTTCCACGTTGTTGCTGACGCCGGTAGTACGTCCTGTCACTAGTCAGCTAGCAACACCTTCAGAAGTCACGTCTTTCTCCTACTGGTCGATTAAACATTGGTTTCTTACTGAGAGAAAACTTGTTGCTGTGCTCATCACATCTTCCTCTTGGGGTTTTCCAACCGCTTCCACAACAACCGCCACCAAGATTGTCTGGCGCCGTCCCCGGAGCACCATCACCACAGCCAGCCAAGTCCCCTAAACGCGCCCCCAAACATTAAAATAATGCATCTGCTTTTTTGTATTTTTATTTCAATAGAGAGAAGAATTGTTGGTACGTTGAAGACTTCGAAAAATATGAACTAACTTTCAAAGTAGTGCAACATAAACAATTTACATATAAAACCTTCGAAAAAATGAACTATTTTTTTAAATTACTTCTTCTTTGATGGCCCCGCCTCTGTGTTCTCACGGTGGCGCTTCCTGCTCGTCACCTCTTGCAAAGAGCCGGTGTCGTTCGACGCGTCGAAGAAACTTGTGTCCCTCTCATCGTCGACGGTGCTCATCGGCTGCGCATTCGCCTTCGCCCGGGGCCTTGCCTCCTTCTTTGCTGCTGCCGCCTCCTCAACCTCTTCCTCGTCCTCCTAGTCGGACTCCTAATCCTCCTCATGACTGTCTGTCGGCGGGGAACTAGAGATGCTAGGTGTTGCAACTCTGTCCCACCAATGGCGCCATCCCGGTGGCTTCCCCTTGCAGCCGGTGTCCGATGGCAAAGAGAGGTTGCTCATGGTGAGAGAGGAGAGGAGAGATGAATGGCGCCGACCGGCTGTAGATCGAAAAGCGCGTATGTAGGGGTCTTATTGAGCGCGGATGAATGACGGCACAAATATCGAAGAGAGCTGCGGTTGCTCTTCCACGAAGTTCGAGCTCCATTCTGGCGGTTCGTGCGTCGATCGACGCGATCGCCACTGCAACGGTTCCCCTTCCCGGCAACTGCATCGTCGCCAGGTAGGCGATGGTTGAGGATCCGTTCGTGAGTCGTTGACGCGTCAGGCCCGCCACTCCTCGCCTCGCTTCTCGATGTGTACGACGTGCCTGGAGCGTTCCTTGTAGACCTGGGATAGCACCGTATTGGACCGTGCTGAATGGAAAGAGTCTTTGAGACGCGCGGCTGGGAACGAAAAAATGTCCACCGCGTCTCAAATACCTTTGAGGGTCGTTTTTTTGGACACGGCTGTAGATGCTCTGAAGATGCCGGAACCATCTATCTGGTGTGTGGACCCCGGATGTCTACGAGGGAGGCGCAGTCCGCATCGACGGTGCGTGTGATCCAAGGCAGCGAATGTACGGTAGACAGTTTACGGCAGTCGAGGGACGAGGACAGGAGGAGGCGTAGACTTTTGGGATGGGATTCCTTCCTGACGCTTGGATTCGGCGCCGGAAGCAAAACGCCGGCTCGAAGATCGTCGCGCCCACCAATGTACTGCAGTGCTATCGCATCTTGATTCAGGGAAGTAAACATCGTGTCATGTAGGTCTCGGCCTCCGGCTGCCTCGGGATGCACGTTACCGTAGCTTCGCCGCATCCAACGGGAATGGCAATGCTATTCCAAAGAAAAAGACTGGTGCATCTTGGCAGAACCACAAGTCGAGAGCACGTTGTAGTTTCACTTTCACCAGGGCTAGCTTCCTGTAAACTGCCGCCTGATTTCCGCGTAATCTCTCCGGAGTTTCAATTCGTTGCAAGAAAAGTTACGGAAAAGGGCGGGCCGTGTGGACAGAAGAAGAGGGTACGCAGATGTACAAGGTGAGCAGTACTGCCTTTCGTACTCTGATGATGATTCTCGGGATGGGGGAAAAGAGACGCTATATGACATGGACTGATGATGGGACGTGGCTATGGATGCGACCCCAGCTAGGCGACGGCACAAGGAAGCACCCTAGCACTATGCTAGTAGCTCCATCGAATCCTCCTTCAGCCATGCATACCATTCATTGCTTTCCCTCGCACAAAGTCTACTAGCTTCTCTAGCACTATCAGTAGACATGCTTATGCTACTGATCTCATCGGGTCCCAATTTCAGCTAAAGCAAGAAGCATTACGATGACTCAAGTCGCTGCGTCTGGTGACCAACAGACAATATCTGAATTCGGACTGCGATTAAAAAAATTGTATTCAAAATTCATCGTATGTTTTTAAGTTAAACGAGATTTGACCAAAATGTAAATTAAACTCTACCATAAACTACTCACCATTAGTCGGGACATGAGACATGCCAGCCTGGCCCTCGCCAATAGCTACTTCGCTTGTGTCGGCCTATTGACCCATGCCCGTGCCCTTCTCACTTCCCTCGCATCGGTGAGCCTCCAGTGCCACTTGCGCCTGACTGGTTCCTCATTAAGGGTGACCCGCTGAGCCTAGCGGGTGGCAGCCTCTGCGAGGCGGTTGGTGTTGATGTCGATGATCTTCTGTCGACCGTCTCCTCCTTCAACGATCTCTCGCGAGAGATGTCGTTGTGTCTACGACATGATTGGTCCGCCTATTTCACATCGGCATCCGATGTGGCATCGACAGTGAATTGTGTGTGATGCCCCCTATCGGCTCCCCGTGGATCGAGGTCAGTCTGGGGATGTAGGAAAAAAATTTGGGCCGCACAAAACTCGATTCACATAGAGGGGAGTATGACTGAGAACGTTTTTTTTTTTGAGTCAATAACTACAACCATATTTAGATAATACTTGGACACTTAATTTTAAAACGAAAAGAATAGTACTCCTATCTCCACAGGTACAAGATGTTGACTATTCCGTGACTTGGATCAAGCGAGAATCCATTCCTATCTCCACAGGTACGTGTAGCAGTAGCAGTATCACCACACACCAATGTCAACGCTGAAAGCACCAGCACTCCAGCAGGTCCGAACGCGCGGACCTGCAAGTCCACCACACCAACGTCATTTCGAATTTCTGATATCGATCTCGCGTAGTACTAGGCTGCAGGTGTCAACCGTGGCTTGCAGTTGCAGTTCGAGGCGGCACGGCCTGGTCGCTGGATCCGACCTGTTCCCGCCGGTCAGTTGGTGAGGTCGCCGTCGCCGTCGCGGGCAAGCCAGTTCGTGTCGCGGCGCCTTCTGGGAACCACCACCTCGGCCGGGCGACCGGAGTTGGCCGGGAGGAAGGGGGCACGAACCGATCAACCACCCGCCGTACTGTCCGGGAGACACTGACCACCGTAACCATGCATGCAAAAGAGGGGTCGTGAAACGTTCCGTGGATTGGACCTCTCCTCTTGTGGGGTTGACGACCTTTTGATCGCCTCGTGTCACGGTGCGGCGTCACGTTTCTCTGCTGTGAAACTGCCCGGAAGTAGAAAGCCCAACCGTAGGTGACGGCCAGGAAGCTGCGATCGTCTCCCTGGTTCTGCAAGAATAACTCTGGAAGACTGGAACACGCATAAAGGTGGCCCAGTTTTTTTGCAAGCCTATAAGAGCTCACCAAATGAAGGGCTTTCGTTTCTCCCACATCGCGAAAATGGACTTGAAGGCAACCAATCGATGTGAGCAACCAAACAGGTCCAAGAGAACTCATGCTGGATCACAACCGAAAGAGAGTGTCACCCCATAACTGATTGGGATTTAGTGGCACTGGGGATATATGATCGTTACTTCATGTACCCTGAAGCAATATTGATCAAGGTCATGTCTGCCTCACAAGACATTTTGACACTAGCTTCTCTCACTTTTTTCTGCAGAGGACAGATTTTATGTTGTGATGATTTCATCAATCGTGAGTTGTATATATAGCAATACATCGTGGAGCAGTGAGAAGATAGTGACGAAAACCAGGGGCTGTGAACCGAGATGCCAAACCAGCAACGAGCTACCAAGATATTCACCTTCACGGGAATAATATCGAAAAAAAGTAATACAAAGTTGACGTGTGAAGATATCACCATTGAATTCAGATGTGCTTCTGTGGGCATGTCATCAATCGAGTATAATAATACTCCACATTATTCAAAACATTAGCTCATGATGCTGTCCACGAGCGAATGGATAAAATGGGCATACTTTGCAGGAGGGAAATTTACAATTTTACATGCTTTTCGGGTGTTGATAAGGTCAATCAATTCCGTTGGCTAGTGGCTGGGCTATGGGTTGCTTTCGGCAGTATGTATGCAGAATATGCATATCTATCGACGTCAATGAACCCTCGCCCGATTTATCATTTGTTCTGCGAGATTACATACTCACAAAGTTTTCTTTAAGACCCCAGAAGGGCGGAAAGTTCTTTTAGCTCCCGAGCTCTAGTGCTCTCGCTATTTTTTTTTAAAGCATTTTTTACAAGTTATGAAAAAAAATCTGAAAATAGTTCTGGGGTGATAACATCTCACATTAATGCAAAATATAAACCCAAAATTCTTTTTATTTTGTGCCAGATAATATGTTTTGGAGGTTTGAAATTGACTACTCAGATCTACACTTTGTCATTTTCGTGTAGCTTATAATATAAAGGATTTGAAGTTGATATTATACACGTTTGTGAGATACAACATTGACTATATGTGGAATATTTTCAGAATTTTTTAAAACGTAGAAATCTGATTTTTTTTTTCAAAAAACAAGATCACTCGTGTCAATGTGTACCAAATCTCTGTCCAAGACCAACAAGAGTTGCAAAAGAAAATCTTGTGATCTATCGTATTTCCATGTACCCTGATTAGAAGGTCGCTTTCCCTGCTCCGAAAGAAAAAGGAAGAAAAAAGAAGGGAATACTGGTTTCTCTTATTTTCTTTACCTTTTCTCTGTTGCCTTCTTTGCTTTGCAAGTTTACACATTTGTTACGTGAGAAATTGAACAGTGTGATTGAGTAAGCAGTAATGTATACTAATTTGTAGGTACAAGTAATGTAAGTTTCATGGTCTCCAGTGCGAATGACCGAAACAGGTAATCCAGGTTGCCGACGTGGGCGAGTGATGGACGCCGTGAGGCTGTCGTCGCAGCCTCGTCACCACGAACGCGGCCGGCCGGTTCGTCGCTTTCGGGCGGCGCGTTCGGCCGAGAGGTAATGGGCGCATGTCGCCAGCCAGTGAGCACATCGCGCGCGTCGGGCGATCGGATAGCCATGACCGGCCGATCGGGCGGCGCGTCCAGCTCGATCGATCCCTGTACCGCTGTACGTGCGACGCCGACGCGAAACGGGACACCTTTTCTGGTTAAATTGCTGTCCAATCATGATCGGCGCTGTTAGCTAGCTTGCTATCCACGGCGGCGCGAGATGGACGGCGAGCCTTGGCGCCATCCGCGCCGCGCAGGCAGAAGAAGCGGATGCGGAGTGGAGGCAGACATCGGGATGCGTTTGCCGGCGTACGGAGGTTTTGGTGTTTTGCGACACTTGCCGATCGGGTGCGATCGTCGGCAAGGTTCAGCGCACGAACCCCGGCCGCACGCCCAAGGGAATCGGATCGGGGTGTTACATGGCGTGGGCGCGCCTAGTTGCACAACGAGATAGCTAGTGAAGTTGACGCTGACGTCGCGAAAGAAGGTTGCAATAATAAGCACGGGGGTATCAGCATCACACGCTATACATGAGACACAGATTTACTATGTGAGACTCATTGGCAATCATTTTCAGGAGATACATATCTTTGTGTGAGGTCCCACGCGTCAACAAGTTCACTCGATACTTTAGCTTTTTTTTTTGAAGCACATACAGTAGGGAAGACCCCTACTGTGCCATTTTTTCATTTATATGAGCCAAGAAGGCAATATGTACATAGAACTATAAAAGTTACAGGGGATTCATAAGGTATCTATCCATTGTTGCATACCCTCCCTAAGGCTAGGTTTTGCTCTATGCATGATAAGAACAAAAGATTCCTTGAACATGGAGAAGCATCTGTCCTGATTAATGTTTTCATTGTCAAAGATGATTTTATTCCTATGGTTCCATAGACTCCAGCATCCAACAATCAACACTTCTCTGAAGCAAATACTATTTTGCCTCTGTTTTCCTTCAATGAGCATCTCAATCAGGGGCATCTCTGTGTTCCATTCCATCTTTAGTTTCCACCAAAAATTTTGGCTGAAATCACATTCAAAGAAGAGGTGCATCAGATACTCACGATCTTCGTTCTGGCACAAGACGCACTCACTGCTTTCGACAAAAAAGTTCTTTCTTAGCATCAGATCTTTAGTGTTCAGACTGTCTAGTAAAAGTAGCCAAAAAAAGAATTTATGTTTGGACATGCAGCAAGATTTCCAGATCCACTTGAATGGTGCAGGGGCAACAGGCGGTTCCAAGATAGCTTCATAAATCTTCTTGGTGGAGTAATGTGCGCCCCATTCAAAGCCCCATGTGTCCAGATTGGTAGAGTCAGCCATGCTATCAAGTGTATTACTCAATTCCTCACATTGTTGCATAGCAATCATAGAAAGAGGCAGATGGAATAGGCCATATATATCATTTCTGCTATGATGAATTGCATTTAGGACTGTGATCTCCTTATTTTTTGCAAAAGAATGCAATTGTGAGTATGTTTCTAGCAATGGTGCAGTTTTCCATTTGTCCTTCCATAGAAGTGTGGAGTTCCCAGATTTAACATTGCATAAGGCAAGTTTCTTGAAAGTGTCAATCAGGGAAGTGCAGTCTCTCCACCAGAACGATCCTTTAGATGATTTACCCTGTGGTATCTTGCCATCATTGTAATGTGCTTCCCAGATAAGTTGTACCCACGGAATATCTTGCTTATTGTAGAATTTATATAGATATTTGATGATAAGAGCCTGATTCTGCACCCGAAGACTAAGCACCCCCAATCCTCCACTTTCCTTAGGTAGACAGATAGTTTCCCATTTAGCTAAGCATTTACCACTTCTCTGTATGCTTTTGTCATTCCATAGAAAAATTCTACATGACTTCTCAATATGATCCAGGATGGTAAACTGTACCATCAGTGTGCACATAGCAAATACTGGCATGGCTGAAATTGTTGATTTGATAACTAACAATTTGCTTGAGTAAGAGAGCAGGTTAGCTAGTCCAGCAAGCCTTTTGTCAACTCTATGTGCAAGATATATAAGATCTTCAATCTTTGGTCTCGTAGTTCCCATAGGAAGTCCCAGGTATGTAAAAGGCAAACTTTCTGTTCTGCATCCAAAAATATCAGCTAGTGCTTGGCATCTTTCAGATGAAATATTAATAGGCGCCATAGAGGTTTTATGGTAGTTTATTCGATACTTTAGCTGGTACTCCGTATAAAGGAAATATGTCCAATTCAAGTGTAAGGCATCCACTACAGCAGCCGAGCTGCAAACATACTCTCACTCCTTATTCTACTCCTATATCACAAAATCATTGGTTCACCACATATATACTCCATATGATCACTCGGAAACCCAATTCGGCTCACATGTACGTATGAACCCATTGTTTGAAAATATACTTCAAAACATCAAAAACAAAAAAGTCGCACGTACATACATACATTATATGTTTGCACTGATCATTAACGGAAAAAATAACATTTTTATGACCCATGAGAAAAGACAAATTTCGATGCTTCAACTTGACTAAACACATAACAATTTTTTTGTCGTTTTGCACAGTTCACATAAAATGTTCTTTTTTTCCTGTGCGAACCAAAATGTCTAGATGTACACCTGATTTTTTAAGGATTTCTTTGACATTTTAAATATGTTTCTTATGAATTTTGCATATAGATGCAGCATGGCCAATATTAAATTACTATCTGCCCTCTTAAGTTCAACACAATGAACATACTTTTCTAATTACATCATCATTTTGTAAAAGTTAGCTCATTACTTCACTAAAGAGGGTAGATGGAACCCTAATAGCGACCTACTTTCATCTCTAATTTTTTACAATGGGTTCATGTGTACCTCAGAGTCAAAACACCACCTCCAACTATGAACAATATACTTCTCTTATCGATGGAAATCCATTTTTGCTCATGGGTTTAGAGGCACCCATTGCCTATAAATAATATTTCAAAATGTCTATTTTTATTTAAAAAAAATATTTGCGTGTACATCCAAATATTTTATGTTCCCACACAATGTTTTCGATGCTCCAAAATAGCTTTTCACAAGCCATCCTTTTTGTCTTTTTTAGAGAGGCAAAAAAAAATCTTTTTTCCGCAAAATTTTGTCCGCTAACATGGAATATCACAATATATAGCCAGAAAAAATAGATTTTTTTCATACCCTAAAACAACATGTCCCTTATCCAACGATAACTAACATATGCTCATATGTGAGTAATAGCACAAACACCATGTCCTCTTATCTAACGATAACAACATCATGGTATTTTCCTACTTAGGACATGGACGATGTGAACCCGAGTGCACATGCACCCGATTATGAAAAATTTAATAAACGCTATTTTAATGTTTTAGGAAAAATTAAAAAAATGCACTTATGTATATCCTATGTTGACACTTATTTGTAAAGATTTTGGCATAAAAATGACCATAAATGTGAAAATGGAATTCCCTATTTCCTTAAACAGTAAACAACCATTATTATAGTGTCATTTAGACATTTTGTCATTTTCGTGTAGGCCACATACAATTTTATTTTTCCCTGAAACCTTCACAAGCAAGTATCAACACAATAGCTTGGCGTGAACAAACCGAGGTGCGGATAGATCCATTCCTGACCAAAATTGGGACCGGGAATGTGTCGGCGCGGACACGACGCAGACATCGCACGCCCTCCCACGTGTCTCAGGCCACATGGCGGCGAACTAATGGCGCTTTGCCTCATGCTCATACTGCGTTGTGGCCTTCTGAACACGTCTTCAATGTCAGCCGCTTCGCCTCTTGCGCCTCTGAACTAGCGGGCGGGGCTTTGGTTGTCTATGCTCGCCTTCAATGTCGACTGCTTTCCCTCCTGCGCTTACACTGATGGTGTGTCGGCCGGTCCTTTTCAAGGAAAGCAACCACACCAGCCATTCTCCGTAGGCATCACCATTGACAGTTCTAACCGGTCTTACTCCATAGACCGCCTTTCCACACTGGGTCGGCATGGACGGGGTTTGGGTGTTGTGGCACGAGGCCACCGAGTTCCACAAGTACACCATACTCCCACCGCCAAAAGAGACGGTGTCGAGGGCCCGGGACATCGGCTTCGGCGGTGTGCCCATGCCTCCAGTACATGCCGAACTTTGACCATGGGGTCTTCCGCAGCAAGGAGAAGCACGTGAAGTGGCTCGGCCCAAAGTAAAAGGAAGATAGCGACTACTGGCAGCTCTATTTCGCATGGTACGGCATGCGGCATTAAACCGGTACGTTGGTGACCATCCACCACCAGAGAAGCACAAAGTTGAGCGGAAAAGGTTTTGGTTAGTGGCCAGCTGCAGTTAGGGACGGCATCAACAACGCCATCTGTGTAGCCTTCATTCGATCGGCTAGAGAGGTCGGCATCATCAACCTCGACTCTAACAAGGAAGAATATAGGTTGTTGGTTGCCTATGGTGCCCGACCCAAGCAACTCCGACGAGGAAGCCTTCGTTGCGTATTAGTTAGGTTGTAACCGTAAAACAGTTATGTGGTGGAATGCAAATTGAATGGTCTAGATAGTTCGTGGATACTGGTAGCTTTTTGCGTGTGGAATTGATGTGTTTTTGACACATACATAAATCATGCGTAAAAAGGGAAGTGTTCGGAAGAGCCATTTTCAAATCACAAGCAGTGCCTAGCACTCCTGATGTAGGCTCACGGCGGCATCCCCCTGATATTGGCTGGACAAAGGTGAACATTAACGGGGACTGGGACTCATGGATTAAGAAGGCCGGGTGAGGGTTGATCATACGTGACAATATAGGAGCAGTGTTAACTAGTGTATGGCAGTATCTCCTAGGGTGTGTGAGTGCTGAGCAGGCTGAAGCACCTGCTTTCCTGGAGAGCTTTAAACATGTTATTGACCTTCAGTGTTAGCCAGCTACTATTGAGACTGATTGCAGCTGAGTGGTGCAAGTTGTTGCAGCGAATTCTTTCTTTTGATAGATCATCGTGCTGGTGCATCTATAGGGAGATACAACAACTTTTGGGACTTCATCCCGACATTTTTATTCGTTAAGTACACGTAAGTGTAATAAAGTAGCGCATAAGTTCGCCCAGCTAGGCAAGCATGAGTCATGTGGAGTGTTACGCGAGTCGGTGCCGACCAGTGTGTTGGCGCTGATCTCGGATGATTGTAAAAATATCATTGCCTAGTTAATAATGCTCATGGTTTCCCTAAAAAAAAGTTGAAGAGTAGAAGTTGTTCTCTAGACTCAAGGTTAACTAAGTATTTATACATACATTTCCCTCAAAAAAAGTATTTAGACATACAACAACAATAGATTTGGGCGCAATGGGTTTAAAAATAAGCTTCTACGCGAAAAAAATAGTCGCATACCTTTCTTTGGTTCGAGGTCTATAGTTAGTCATGTTATAAAAACATTATTGACATAATCAGATAGTATGAAAGACGTAAAATATGCTCAAAATTTAAATTAAAATGAAAATTAAATTCATTTGAAGTATATTTTTAATATATACATATTTTTAATTAAAATAAAAACCTCATAGTATCATGATGCTACGATATGACTCCACGATATGATACTACTGATTGCACCTAGTATATTGACAACCTTGCTGCCGACTAGGATTGAGGCGAAGTAGTCCGCAGGTCGGTGCCAAGCATCTCGGTGCCGAAGCAAGGTCGGTGCCAACTAGGATTGAGGCAAAGTAGTGAGGTCAAATTGCATAAGTTTTTTTTTTTTTGACATAGATCACTCATATTTCATTAAGACACGGCATAATCGCCAGTCACCACACGGGTTACACTAGTAGGAAAGTTCACCTACACCCAAAGCCCCAAGCTCATGAGCCGGCCTATTACAAACTCTAGGAATGTACACCTCTTTAGTCTCTAGGAAATTCATACGAAGTCTAAATCTCATATCACTAAGCAAGATATCAATTGTGGAGAAGTTTTGATTCATCCTAGTTGGTTCCAAATTCGTTGGATTGGTTTCGAAATAGTTTTACCGGGGACATATGAAACATTAGTTTCGTAAATAAGGTCAGATATATAGAAATAAAATCTGAGGTTGGGTGGTTAGGAGGGTGGTTTTATCCCCAGCCCACCAGATTTCAAACCCCAGGTTTGACACATGTGTGTCTCATAAGGACGGAATATTCATTCAGTGGGAGACGACGTTTCCGTCGACAGCAAGGCGCTAGTGGTGACTTCGTCAATTTCAAGATCCAATTCGCTGGCTCAGCCTTCAGGAGGTGCTACGTGTGTGCGTTCATATGGGTAAGTGTATGCGCGTGTATATGAGCGTCTACGCTCGTAGGGTGTTTCTAAAAAAAACTTTTTCTCCCGCCTTGCCACCTGATTCGTGGACCCCTGATGTCCGCCTGAGAGGCACCATCTGCATCGACTGTGGGCACGATCCAATGCAGCGAATGTACGGCGGAGTGATCGGCAGTATAGACAGGTTTAGAGCAAGTTTAATAGTAGAGCCAACTGTTGGCTATAAGCCAAATGTCACGTCATCTATAGTCATCGTAGAGCCAACATGTATAATAGTGAGCTATAAAATTATACTACTTTATTAGTGTATGTCCCACAATTCACTCTCATATAGTGCCTAGGAGCACGTGCTAGAGCTGGCTCTTGCGTAAGAGCCCACTCTTCTTCTCTCTCCTCCTCTCTCTCCTCCAACTAAACAACAATATATTATTTTAATCCTTATAATCAGCTGACTGGAACTTATTGTATTTGCTCCTAGGACAGGAGGAGGCGGCGACTTTAGGATCTCTGACGCTTTGATTCGGCGCGGAAGCAAAACGCCGGCTCAAAGATTGTCGCCCCCACCAACGCGCGCTGCTGCTGCACCGCATCGAGATTCACAGGGCAGTAGACAGGCTTGTGAGTTTCGGGCTCCGTGCTGCCTACGTCGGGATCCACGTTGCGTCACCGTAGCTTCGCCGCACCGAACGGAAACGGGCGCAGAGGTCGGCCAAAGCCAATGCCGTTCCAAAGAAAAAGACCGGTGCATCTTCGCATATGATTCACGCTGTTTCACTTTTCACCCCAGCTTCCGTAAAACCGCCGCCTGATTTCTGCGTAACCTCCTGTGGAGTTCAAACTCGTTTTAAGACTGGTGAAAAATGAGGAAAGAGTTATTGGCATCTTCCTCGGCCCGACACATGTTTGTTTTTGTCCGCGCTGACATGAAATGGATAAAATCAGCCCAAATCGGTGTGTATATTCACAACTTAAATTTAGGCCGCAAATGCATCGATAAAGACACCGTGCGGACGCAACGCATGTCCACGTTCTCTCAGCTCTGGCCTGCCTAGCGGCGGGTGAGCAGCCTGCATCGTTTCGCCTCTTTGTGCATCGCATCGCTTCCTATTATGCGCGTGGCCGTTATGACGCCATAAATGGGACACTTCGACTTCAGGGCTACATCAGCAATAGCGGGTGACGGCCGGTCTTTTGCACCGCCATCAATGTCACGCTTCCTGGAATCAAGCATTGCCATTCATAGAGGTTGTGTCCCCGCCCCTTTTAAGGGCAGCAGCATTGCCTTGCCATTGGCACCATCGCACCCAACTCGACGCCATCGTCTTCCCTTTGTATTTCCTAGAGAACATGTAGCGCAACCATAACCATGTGCAAGGGATGGCCATTCATAAGCCGAAAAACAACTGCAAGGTTGGGTCGTTAGCAGTAAAGAAGAAGTCGTGCATCAGCGTCGACGTGGCAAGGGCCCTCTACCGTGACCACATGTCGCGCGCTTCGGAGTGGAAGACATCCACCTCCCGGCGGATGGCTCCTTAGCCACCGGAGGGTGCTCATGCTGCCGGTGCCGAGGCATGGCCGGGAGTGGCGGCAAGAGATCACCTGACGCCGATCACTTTTGCCACCAGACCTCCTCGCTGGCCTTCATGAGCTAGCTGGCGGCTAATTTATTGTGCATGGTCCGATTCAAACGGATCAAATAAGATATAATTTGGATAAAGGAAGGTAGGAGATGATCTTACGGAAAAGGCCGGGTTGGGGAGTGCGAACATTCCGCAACTAGTTGCGGGTGCAACCTATTTTTTGTGACACTTCCAAGTTTTCAAATAATGTAAACTAAAATTATAGATGTTGGTTATGATATATGTTGTGAACCTGAATTTTTTTGTTTCAAAATATGATGATATGTGAACTGTGCGAAAAAAGAAAAGACATATGTGAATAGTGTCATGTACTATTTACACATTATTTGTTATTTTTGTGTAGATCACATATGGTCATATTTTTTTGATGAAACTTCACATATGCATAAGATACAACAAAATATAGGTCTTCAATTTTAGTTTGCATTTTTTTTCCAAAACTTGAAAGTGTCAAAAAAATAAATAGATTGCACCCTCGACAAGTTGCGGATTCGACTTTCGCCTGGGTCACGGGTGGGGACAGAGGAAGGGTACATTGAGGTACATCTACAAGGTGAGCAGTACTGCCTTTTGTACTCTGATGATTCTCGGGATGGGGAAAAGAGACGCTATGACATGGACGGGGTGATGGGACGTGGCTATGGATGCGAGGCCAGCTAGACGACGGCCCAAGGAAGCAACGCCAGCACTATGCTAGTAGCGCGATCGAATCCTTGAGCCAAGCCATTGATTGCTTTCCCTCGCACAAAGTATTACTTGTCTAGCACTAGCAGTAGACATGTGTATGCTACTGATCCCGGTGCCGAATTCAGCTAAATTACATCCGAGGTCAGAACGTTTAAGACATCTTCAACTGGGCAAAAGAGCCTCCGTTTCCGATCGCGTGATTAATAAGAGCATCTCTACCGGGTCTTCTAAATAGTCGCGCACGGGTGTCGGCATTGTATAAGATACGTGGCACAACATCTTCTATTCGAGGATGTTTCCACAGCGGTACCCACACCAAGCCCCAAACTCCAGAAATTCGATGTGAAGTTGCTGTTGAAGAAGCGCCCGCGACCCCGATCCAAACCTTTGCATAGGGATCATTTCGGGCGCACCAGCGCTTTTATGGGGCTCAAGAACATGTCGTCGCTTTTTGGGGAGTGTCGGTGTGGGCGCTTCTCGCACTGGGATCCCAATAGAGCTATTGGGAGATGCTCTAAATATGTCTGCAACCAGCGGTCCGATGCATAGTGATCGGGCTATCCGTGGAGACGCAAATGCGTCCCAAATTTGCGTCTTGGATGCGTGTCGGCGGACACTGCGTGGTTGCGCCGCGTGATCGCTCGCTTCTCCCACGGGCTCGTCTGGTAATGGGCACAAAGCCTGTTTCAAGCGCATCGCTTCGCCGGTCTTCGTTTCCACGTCTACGCCGCAGACTTCGCCAAATGGCGGTGCCTCGTTACGTTGATGGCGGCGCCTAGACTTCTGTGCCGCCATCAACGGTATCATGCCCCGCGCGCGCCCGGTCATAAAAGGAGACCGATATAGTCCCTGTCATCGCCCACACCACCGACACCTCCGCTCCCATCCTTCACCACCACGCGCTACCATATCACCATGGGGAAGAAGAAGCACGACTTCGGGACGTCCAACAGCAGCATCAAAAAGGAGACGCGGCCGAACAGGGTGCCGCTCCCCGTCGACCTGGTGCGGCTCATGCACAATAACTGACCGTTGTGCCACCGCTGGGAGGGGGCGTCCACCTGCCTGGCAGCGGCTGCCAGCTTAGCTTCCTTCGGTGCATGTCCTGTATGTGCCTCATCGCAATCTGGAGAGGACGCAGAGATTCGACGCATGCAGCAGTACCTCCCACCGCACCTCCGCGTCGATCCTACCTTCGGCGTGGACTCGAACGTATGGCACACCTCGCGCGAGACCGAGATGGTTTCCAGAAGGAAGGCGGGCTTCCTTGGCGACCGGGACTAACTGTTTGACCAGCCTAGGGCTCATGTGCGCCCGCCTCCTCGCCGAACACAGTAGCCCTCGGCTCGTCCAGCGCATCCCCAGGACAACGACGCGTTGGCCTTCCACAACGAGGAGGCCAAGGACAACTCAGATGACTTCATCGGCTGCGTCTTCCACGAGTGACAGGCGGCCATGGTGGATGGCCGGAAGTTCGAGCTTCCGGTGACGACGAGATCACAAGGCTAGGCGTCCTCGTGTCAGAGGTGGACCGACCGGTGTGTCCGCCGTTGCCCCGATACTCCGCGGACATCATGCCGACAGGACTCACGGAGGATGAGGCCCTCCAACGGGCGCTGCAGAACTCGGGCCGCACCCGCCGCCGCCTCCACCTCCATCGTTTAACCCCTGGGTTACGCCACCTCCATCTCCACCACCGGTGACACCGGCATACGTTCCGCCAGCTGACAACTTGCGGTGGCCAATAACGGATCTCGTCGTGCTCGACAACGACGACGAGGAGTAGGCTAGGGTAGGAGGCTGTACATGCGCCCTTTTGTTTTTTTATTTTCCTTTATTCACTATGTAAATTATGTTTCCGCTGAAAGAATGGAAAACCCTAAAAAAATTGCGACGTTGGGGCCACCTCCAGTGCAAACGGACGCGCGGCCACTTTGACCGTCCGATTTGCACCGCCCCATTGGAGATGCCCTAAGGAAGCATTAGAACAACTCCAATCGCTTCGTCTGCTGCCCATAGGATAATCGGTTTGAAATGAAAATTGTATTCAAATTTCGTTATATATTTTAAACTTGAATAAAAATTGACTAAAAAATAAACTAAATTAAACCCTAAACTACTCTTCGTCGGGCCGCGAGACAAGCCATCCTGGCAGTCGTCCATCGCTTCTTGGCTAGGCCGACCTTTTGGCCCCGTCTCCAGATGCCCATGCCCTCGTGGGAGGTTTCAGGTGGGTGGCGTGTTGGCTGGTATTGGTGGTGACCGGAGTTGGCCGGGACGAAGGAGGCACGAACCGATCAACCACGTAAGAGAGACACCGTCGTGTCTGTCTCGACGCCAACCGGCCGGTGGGTACAGTGCTAACTGCTGACGAGGTCTCCATCGGCGTATCGTGGAGTTCTTCTCGTGTGGCCTGAGGACCTTTCGATCGTCTCGTGTCACCGTGCCGCATCACGTTTCTATCCTGTGAAACTGCCTGGAAATAGAAAGGAAAATGCTTTGGATCCGTCGGAGGCTGCTCGCTCCGCAACCTCCGGATCCTGGAACGTCCGATCGATCACCAGGAGACAGCCGTGGGAGAGCCCACCACCGCACGACTAAGGATGGCAATTTTACCCACGGGTACGGGTACCCGCGGGTACCGTACCCATATGGGCAGGGTAAGGGTACACTTTTATGCCCATGGGTAGTACCCATACCCTGCCCGCTAAGTCATGGGTAGGGCACGGGTATAGCCTCGTACCCGCGGGTATACCCATACCCTGCCTGTTTATTATCAATTTCTTATGTGATACATCAAATTTTGTTGACTTATGAGTTAAAATATGAGAATGTGCTTTTTATATTTTGTTAATTTTTATGTACTCAACTACATGTTATTGAGTTAAGATAATTCATTTTTTCAATCAAATTTGTTGTCGAGAAATGTAAAATTGCGAGTGACCTGTATACACTTTGACCTACCCACCGGGTACCCGCCGGGTATGGGTATGGGTAAAGTTTTATACCCGCGGGTACGGGTATGGGTGGAAGTTTGTACCCATTGACTATACGGGCATGGGTATGGTATTGCTCTACCCTGCCCATACCCTACCCATTGCCATCTTTACGCACGACCTTATCCCTTTGTCGCCCTCCTCCTCCACTCATTCTTCCCCATCTTTTTTCTCTTCCATCTCCCGACATCACCACGCCGCTGGCCGGCATGGACTCCCTCCACCGCAGCGAGGCGCGCCGGCGCCGCTGTGCGCCACCGTGATGCGAGGCGGCGGAGCTCCGATGAGTAGGGCTGCGAGCTCCCAGCTATGGAGCGACAGAGATCCGAGCAGCGGGTCGGCGGAGCCCGAGCAGTGAGGCAGGCGGTGGGACCTGCAAGCCACAGCCGCCGTGCAGCTCCTCGCCGGAGCTGCAGCGGGCGCAAGTCCGAGCTGCAATGGTTCACCGCCGTAGCTGCAAAGCTGTGCTGGTGGTGCTGCAAGCGGCGCCGGGGAAGCTGCAAGCGATTCCGGCGGTGCTTCAAACTGTTGCCGTCCAAGCGGCGCCGGGAAGCTGCAGGTTAGTCCAGCGGTGCTGCAAACGGCCGCCGCCCGAGCTTCAAATGGACGCCGCGAGAGCTGCAAGCGATTCCGGCGGTGCTGCAAAGGGACGCCGCCCGGGTTGCAATCGGCGTCGCTGGGAGCTGCAAACGGCCTTCGACGGAGCTACGGCGGCATCTTCTCTAGCGGCGATGGAGGCTCGCGAAGGTCTGTCGAGGACGCGCACGCTGCCCGCCGACGGCGGTCGTGCTGGGAGCAAGCTGGGCTTCCCACCGGCGGCGGTGGTGCTGCGAGCTGGGCGGCCAGGGTTCCGCTGGCGGTGGTGATGGGAGCAAGCCCGTGGCGGCGGTGGTGCTGCGAGCTTGGCGGCCAGGGTTCCGCCGGCGGTGGGGGTGTGGCGGAGTCGATGTGTGCTGGTGCTTCTGGTGCTCCTCTGGAGAGACGAGGGGAAAAGGAAGACAGAAAGGGTGGGACCCGCGTACATGTGGTGTTTCTTAAAGTAGAGGGCACGTGTCAAGCTCTCCATCCGGAGGTTCGAAGGTTCGGAGCCTCCGGAGGATTATCAGCGTTTTCCAAATAGAAAGCCGAATCATAGGTGAGCGCAAGGAAGGTGCGTTCATCTGGAAGGTGCTGCACTTGTTTCTTTTTTGGATAATATACAAATATATTAATATTTAGGATATAGTAATTACATTCAGCTTCTGCTACTACAACAAGATGTCAAAAACTAGTCTATACATCAAAGACACTACATGAATGGGCTGATATACTGACGGCCGGAAACCCTCGGCGTAGCCGTTTTTGGCCATCGGCGAAGGCGGCAACCCTCAGCATAGCTCCTCGGCAACGATCTCCCTCAACGAAGCCACTATTACCGTTGGCGTAGCCCAACCCTCACCCTCAGGGTAACACGCTACGCCGACGACAAAATCGTCGGCATACTAATGGCACCTGCCAAAGCTGCCAGCAACTTGCAATAGCATACCTGAAACAGAACTATTTCAAAGCGCTGGTGGCAGGCTCACAATAGCCACGTGCGCGATTTTAACATGGACATTGCCACGTAAATCAGTAAATGAAATGGTACTTGCAAGTCACTGCGAAGTATCATCTTCTCCTCATGCTCTCGTTAATTCTGAGTTACGTTAGCAGCAGGATAATACTCTATTTAGTATGGGGAACGGGCTACAAGAGGGCTGATATTTTCGAAGATTCGAAAACTGATTTTGAAGTTTCCAAATAACTAGAAAAAAGTACCCGCGTGCACCAACTGTGTATACTACGAGTGCACAAATAGTTAGAGAAAATTCGAAAGGTCATTTTGGATCCTAGGCACCAGTGCTCTTATTGTATTAAAAAAATTCAAAAATTATATCTATATGTTTTAAAAAAGTATGTAACAAAATTCTAAAAGAGCTGATGATGTATCTCACTAACGTACAAAATGTCAATTACAAATGTTTTTTTTCTAAGCTACACAAAAATGACAAAGTCTGACTTTTTCTAGTGATTTGAATTACTATACTTAGATCCAGATATTTTGTATTTTTGTGTAGATCAAAATACACATTATTTCCAGTTGAAATTTTACACGCTTGTGGGATACAATACTGGCTACATAATGATTTATTTTCATAGTTTTCTCAAACTTAGAAATATGATTTTTAATACTATTTTTTGAAAGGGATCACTAGTGCCCATGTGCACCAAATCTTTATCCGGGAAAATTCGTATAAAAAATGTACACATTGCCAGAATACACCATTGGACATTTTAGTTTTTTATGAACTTTGAATTCAAATCAAAATTTTGAAGCTATAAAAACTGGTTAAATTGTTGCATGTGCTCCAAAAAAGGCTCCGTGCCATGATGATGAGGTTTTAACGTCTGCTGCAGACACTAATCCACCCTATTGGGTTAGGTGATACCGGTTGGCGGTTGCTAGATGCACTCTTAAAAAACCTATGCAACATTTCTGAAATTTAAACAAAAATAACGTAAAATTACATCCACTTTGAATGCCTTGGCATAATAGGCTGGGTATTTGCAAATTGGTGTGGTCTCGACATTACTTTCTCCAATCCATAGTAAGTGTTATTGATGTAGTATAAAGTTATGCCACTTAATATAGAACGAAAGGATCGAGGTAATACATTTCATTTGTAAAACACATGTTCCTAGGCTAGACAGTGTCAATTCCAGCTCAGTTCTTAGGCGAACCACATAGTGGCGGGGGATCTTGAGCGGGCTCCTCGGGATGGCGTGTGTGTGGCGATGGCACAGAGCACGCAGCCAGGTGGCCTCCTCCATTGTTGGATGCCTTCCTCGTCGTTTGCAAAGGGATCCGGTCAATGGTGGTCCCAGCGGCAGATTGCTTTGTCCGTGAGGTGTGGTGGTCCATGGAGAGAGGAGACAGTGGCCCGGCAGGTAAGGATGCCACCATCAGCGGTGGCTCTCGTCGGTGTCGTATTCCTCGTTTGAGGGCAATGGTGGGAGCGTCTCTCGCCCCATTGGTTTTGGGGGAAACTCATATTTGGGGAGGACACCATTGACGGCTGCACCCGTGGGTGTCGTAGTCCTTGTTGGAGGCGTTGAGGGGGCATCCCGGATCAGATAATGGTGGTGAATACATATTCACCCCCGTTTCGCGACGTATACATCTTCACCCCCGTGGGAGCATCATCTATGGGATACATCGGCTGGAAGGACATGTGGACGTCTTTGGTGGAGGCGCGGCGGTCTCTGCGTGCTTCTCGCGTGGGGGCCAAGGCGGAGAGTCATGGCATCTACGATCGACGAGTCTCAACGTCATGGTGTGGCGGTATATCGACGACAGACGCAGGATGATGGATGCACACAGAGCGATGTCGCCATCTGAGGCGCCATCTGACATCGTGGCGGTGTTGCCCGCATGCTTGGCAAGGTCAATGCCTACATTCTTACCGAAGATGGGTGAGCGGAAGATGGTCTGTGTTCAAGATTTGCTGGACCGGTTTGTGTTTCCGACTCGCTATTGGGCGTTTCGGTGAGGCCTCCGGTTATCTCATGATGTGTGTACATGCGAAGTCCGGACATGAGGCCCCGACAAGGCCACCCCATTTTGTAGGTGTTGCGACATTAGTTCGTTAGTGAGACAACTTTGGTTTCATCTTTGTATTTTCTTTGGAAGATTCCATTAAATAAATTTAAAAAAAAAGTGCATTACTATGATACAGAGGCCGGAAACATAACCTCCATTAGTCCATTCTAAAAAAAGAAGTGCGCCTAACTAGCATCACCATTGCCAATAGTGGGTCCGACAGTGGAAGAAACCACGAAACTCATGCAAGATCACAACCGAAAGAGCGTCTCAATCCACTATGGATTGGGATTCCGTGTGACTGGAGATACCTGAGTGTACTGCTTGTGCACTATCGATCGAGGCCATGTCTGCCTCACAAGATATGCACCCCAGCTTCTCTCACTTTTAACTCCTGCGAAGGACTAATTTGATGTTCTCACGATTTCATCAATGATCAGTTGTATTAGTATATATAGCAATATACATCGTAGCGAGAAACCCTCCCCCAACCCTAGCCGCCTCCCCTAACCCTCCCCCAACCCTCCCGCCGCCGCCGCCGGCAGCGCCGCCGGGGCAAAGACCTCGGGGCGTGGCGGGGGCCTTCCCTCGTGACGCGACTGGGATGGCGGCCAGGGAGTTTCTCACGCGTGGCGGCGGCGGTCTGACGAGGATGGAGGGGCGATGGCGGCCATCCCGCCTCCCGCATGGATGGACGGGGACGGTGGCCAGAGCCCGTGCTGCGGCCTCCCCGCCTCCCATCGGCGGCACGCCGGTGGTGGCTGGTGGTGGCGGACAGCGCCATTCCCTCCGTCTCTCGCCGGTGAGGGGCGTTGATCTTGGGCTTCTCCCGCGGTACGAGGTCGCCCGGGGCAGCAGCATTGGGTTCGACGGTGGAGGCGGCCTTCTTCTTCGCCGGAGGAGGTCGGCTAGTTGCTGGGGTGGAGTATCACGAGATCCCTCTACCCGACGATGAAGATCTAGTCGACGACGAGCGAGCGGCGAAGGGGCCACCGGTGAACATCGAGCCTTGACTTCGTTCTTGGCGGATGATGGCGGCGGCTTTTGGCGTCGTTCCCCTGTGACCGCATTATCTTTGCTGGTCTCTCCGTTTGCTCTCGCCGAGTTGGGAACTCGCGGCTGTCGGTGAAAACCGTGTCAAGATTGGCGGGCGATGGCGGCGTTAGCGTCGCTTCCTTCTTGAAGGCATCGTTGTTGCAGTCCGCGGGAACGCACTCGTGCTGCTCCGGGGGAGACCTTAGATCCAGCCAGGATCGGACGATGACGGCGCTTCCTGCGTCGTGTTACCTCTTGGGGCATCTTTTTGGAGCAGCGGCTGGATGGAGGTGGCTTTTGGTGGAGTGGTGTTCATCTACCACGTTGTCGTCGATGATTCTCAGCAGCGTGGAGCTGCGGGGTATCGAAGACGGGCGAGGATTGCTGGACGCGGGCAGGATAGTGGAGTTGTTTGGTGTTATGGTGACATCGACGGCAGGCCTGGCACGGTAATACGTTGATCTCGCTTGGAGATGGATTCGAGATAGATGGCGGTTGCGAACTCTACGACGTATGTGCAATGACACACTCTCAGAGTTTTGCTTTTTAGATGATTTGTGTTGGTGTACCGTCAAGGAGTATGATCTTGTTCATGGTCCCCTCTTCATAGTAGGTATAGCGAGTTGTCGCTAGGAAGGAGCCTTGAGATTTATCTTTGTATTCCCTTGTAAGGCATTGCGAATAATTTAATAAAGAAAAAAACAGTGTGCACCTTTTGGATGCAGAGGCTGGAGCCATGCTCTTTGATCGAAAAAATAGCAATATACATCGTGTAACAGTGAGCAGAGAGTGAGCAAAACTATGGGCTGCGAAAGAGAGATTCCAAACCAACGACTACCGAGATATTCAAGGGATTAATAATAGTATCGAAAGTTAAGAATAATAATACCGTTGCTAATTAAAAAGAATACCAAGTCGACACATGAAGATATCATCATTGAATTCAGATGTGCTTCTGCGGGAATCTCAACGATCCAGTATAATAATAAGTAACAATTAATGTTAAAAGTTAGCTCATGATTCCGTCCAAGAGCGATCGCATAAAAATGTCATATGCAAGAGGAAAATACATACTCTCTCCATTCATAAACGAATGTCTCAACTTTGTAAAAATTGAGAACGAGCCTTAGCTCAGAGATGGCTAACACACAGGTGTGCATACAACCCACTCGGATTCGAGTCCTGCTACTCTCATAAATTGCCGCGGTGTCTTACCCTCTGCTTAAACAAGTGTATGCTATCATGTGTGATGGTGTTATTAAGGCGGTTCAACACTTCTTTGCCACGGGAAATATGCCGGAGGGGGTCAACGATACCTATATTGTTTTGATTCCAAAAACTGATGATCCCTTGGAGCTAAAAGACTATAGGCCAATTGGCCTTTGCAATGTGATTTATAAAGTGGTTTCTAAGTGCTTGGTTAATAGGCTACGACCTTTGCTGGAGGTGTCATATCATAAAATTAAAGTGCCTTCGTTTCTGGGAGACTCATTACTGACAATGCTTTGCTTGCTTTTGAATATTTGCATTTTATGGAGCATGGATCCCCTACGAATTCGAAGTTTTGCGCATACAAATTGGACTTATCAAAGGCCTATGATAGAGTTGACTGGGCGTTTTTGGAGAAGACAATGCAAAAGATGGGGTTTTCTCACTGGTGGATACAATGGATAATGGTATGTGTTACCACCGTGAGGTATTCGATAAAATTCAATGGGACCTTATTGGAAGCATTTTCTCCTACATGCGGCCTGAGACAAGGAGACCCCTTGTCCCCCTTTCTATTTTTATTTGTGGCTGATGGTCTGTTTTCGTTATTGTCACATGAAGTCCAGCATGGTGGTATTTCCCCTATTAAAATTTGTAGGAGTGCCCCTGGTATCTCTCACTTGTTGTTCGCGGACGATACATTGCTATTTTTCCGAGCTACCACGGAAGAAGCTGCACGTGTCAAGCATGTTATGGAGATTTTTGAAACTGGAAAGGGCAGTTAATCAATCCTAGTAAATGTTCTATCTCTTTTGCTGCATTGGTGGCTCAAGAGGTGTGATACGTCTCCGACGTATCGATAATTTCTTATGTTCCATGCCACATTATTGATGTTATCTACATGTTTTATGCACACTTTATGTCATATTCGTGCATTTTCTGGAACTAACCTATTAACAAGATGCCGAAGTGCCGATTCGTTGTTCTGCTGTTTTTGGTTTCGAAATCCTAGTAAGGAAATATTCTCGGAATTGGACGAAATCAAAGCCCAGGGGCCTATTTTTCCACGAAGCTTCTAGAAGTCCGAAGACGAGACGAAGAGGGGCCACGGGGCGGCCAAACCCTAGGGCGGCGCGGCCCCACCCCCGGCCGCGCCGGCCTATGGTGTGGGCCCCCGTGCCGCCTCTTGACTTGCCCTTCCGCCTACTTAAAGCCTCCGTGACGAAACCCCCGGTACCGAGAGCCACGATACGGAAAACCTTCCGGAGACGCCGTCGCCGCCGATCCCATCTCGGGGGATCCAGAGATCGCCTCCGGCACCTCGCCGGAGAGGGGAATCATCCCCGGAGGACTCTACGCCGCCATGGTCGCCTCCGGTGTGATGTGTGAGTAGTCTACCCCTGGACTATGGGTCCATAGCAGTAGCTAGATGGTTGTCTTCTCCCCATTGTGCTATCATTGTCGGATCTTGTGAGCTGCCTAACATGATCAAGATCATCTATCCGTAATTCTATATGTTGCGTTTGTTGGGATCCGATGAATAGAGAATACTTGTTATGTTGATTATCAAAGTTATGCTTATGTGTTGTTTATGATCTTGCATGCTCTCCGTTACTAGTAGATGCTCCGGCCAAGTAGATGCTTGTAACTCCAAGAGGGAGTACTTATGCTCGATAGTGGGTTCATGCCTCGCATTGACACCGGGACAGTGATGTAAAGTTCTAAGGTTGTGTTGTGCTGTTGCCACTAGGGATAAAACATTGATGCTATGTCTAAGGATGTAGTTGTTGATTACATTACGCACCATACTTAATGCAATTGTCTCGTTGCTTGCAACTTAATACTGGAGGGGGTTCGGATGATAACCCGAAGGTGGACTTTTTAGGCATAGATGCGGTTGGATGGCGGTCTATGTACTTTGTCGTAATGCCCAATTAAATCTCACTATACTCATCATGATATGTATGTGCATTGTCATGCTCTCTTTATTTGTCAATTGCCCAACCGTAATTTGTTCACCCAACATGCTGTTCGTCTTATGGGAGAGACACCTCTAGTGAACTGTGGACCCCGGTCCAATTCTCTTTACTCGAAATACAAATCTACTCGCAATACTTGTTTTACTGTTTTCTCTCGCAAACAATCATCTTCCACACAATACGGTTAATCTTTTGTTACAGACAAGCCGGTGAGATTGACAACCTCACTCGTTTCGTTGGGGCAAAGTACTTTGGTTGTGTTGTGCAGGTTCCACGTTGGCGCCGGAATCCCTGGTGTTGCGCCGCACTACATCTCGCCGCCATCAACCTTCAACGTGCTTCTTGACTCCTACTCGTCCGATTAAACCTTGGTTTCTTACTGAGGGAAACTTGCCGCTGTGCGCATCACACCTTCCTCTTGGGGTTCCCAACGGACGCGTGTCGAACGAAAAGACAATACGTCAACCACGCGCATCAAGCAAATTTCTGGCGCCGTTGCCGGGGAGGAAAGGTAAAAAGGCACTCATACTCCGGTTCCAGGTAAAGTACTTTTCCGGCGCCATTGTGTTTGTGCTCGAAGCTATTTCCTTTAGATCCTGCAATTGCATCTTGTTGTTTCTTGTTTACACTAGTTGGCATAATGTACAAGAGTGAGCTTCTTATTCTATTTCCTGATTTAAAACATGGATTGTTTGATGCGAAAATTAAAAAAAACAATGAAATCTTATTTGCATGCTGGTAGTAATATTAGTATGAACGCTTTGAACACCATTGTTGATAATAATATAGAAAGTTCTAAGCTTGGGGAAGCTGGTTTTCATGATATTTTTAGTCCCCCAAGCATTGAGGAGAAAATTTTCTTTGATGATACTTTGCCTCCTATTTGTGATGATTATAATAGTGGTCTTTTGGTACAACCTATTATGGAGAGTAAATTTTGTTGTGATTATACTATGCCTCCTACACCTGATGAGAATAATAATGATAGCTACTTTGTTGAATTTGCTCCCACTACAACTAATAAAATTGATTATGCCTATGTGGAGAGTAATAATTTTATGCATGAGACTCATGATAAGAATGCTTTATGTGATAGTTATATTGTTGAGTTTGCTCATGATGCTACTGAAAGTTATTATGAGAGAGGAAAATATGGTTGTAGAAATTTTCATGTTACTAAAACACCTCTCTATGTGCTGAAATTTTTCAAGCTACACCTTTTTTATCTTCCTATGCTTGTTACTTTGCTCTTCATGAACTTGTTTATTTACAAGATTCCCTTGCATAGGAAGCATGTTAGACTTAAATTTGTTTCAAATTTGCCTCTTGATGCTCTCTTTTGCTTCAAATACTATTTCTTGCGAGTGCATCATTAAAACTGCTGAGCCCATCTTAATGGCTAAAAAGAAAGAACTTCTTGGGAGATAACCCATGTGTTATTTTGCTACAGTACTTTTTTTTATATTTATGTCTTGGAAGTTGTTTACTACTGTAGCAACCTCTCCTTATCTTAGTTTTGTGTTTTGTTGTGCCAAGTAAAGTCTTTGATAGTAAAGTAAGTACTAGATTTGGATTACTGCGCAGAAACAGATTTCTTTGCTGTCACGAATCTGGGTCTAATTCTCTGTAGGTAACTCAGACAATTATGTCAATTTACGTGAGTGATCCTCAGATATGTACGCAACTTTCATTCAATTTGAGCATTTTCATTTGAGCAAGTCTGGTGGCCTAATAAAATCCATCTTTACGGACTGTTCTGTTTTGACAGATTCTGCCTTTTATTTCGCATTGCCTCTTTTGCTATGTTGGATGAATTTCTTTGATCCATTAATGTCCAAGTAGCTTTATGCAATGTCCAGAAGTGTTAAGAATGATTGTGTCACCTCTGAACATGTTAATTTTTATTGTCCACTAACCCTCTAATGAGTTGTTTCGAGTTTGGTGTGGAGGAAGTTTTCAAGGGTCAAGAGAGGAGGATGATATACTACGATCAAGAAGAGTGAAAAGTCTAAGCTTGGGGATGCCCCGGTGGTTCATCCCTGCATATATCAAGAAGACTCAAGCGTCTAAGCTTGGGGATGCCCAAGGCATCCCCTTCTTCATCGATAAATTATCAGGTTCCTTCTCTTGAAACTATATTTTTATTCTGTCACATCTTATGTGCTTTACTTGGAGCGTCTGTGTGCTTTTGTTTTTGTTTTTGTTTGAATAAATTGGATTACATCATGCTTGTGTGGGAGAGAGACACGCTCCGTTGGTTCATATGAACACATGTGTTCTTAGCTCATCATATTCATGGCGAAGTTTCTCCTTCGTTAAATTGTTATATGGTTGGAATTGGAAAATGATACATGTAGTAATTGCTATAAATGTCTTGGGTAATGTGATACTTGGCAATTGTTGTGCTCATGTTTAAGCTCTTGCATCATATGCTTTGCACCCATTAATGAAGAAATACATAGAGCATGCTAAAATTTGGTTTGCATATTTGGTTTCTCTAAGGTCTAGATAATTTCTAGTATTGAGTTTGAACAACAAGGAAGACGGTGTAGAGTCTTATAATGTTTTCAATATGTCTTTTATGTGAGTTTTGCTGCACCGGTTCATCCTTGTGTTTGTTTCAAATAAGCCTTGCTAGCCTAAACCTTGTATCGAGAGGGAATACTTCTCATGCATCCGAAATACTTGAGCCAACCACTATGCCATTTGTGTCCACCATACCTACCTATACTACATGGTATTTTTCCGCCATTCCAAAGTAAATTGCTTGAGTGCTACCTTTAAAATTCCATCATTCACCTTTGCAATATATAGCTCATGGGACAAATAGCTTAAAAACTATTGTGGTATTGAATATGTAATTATGCACTTTATCTCTTATTAAGTTGCTTGTTGTGCGATAACCATGTTCACCGGGGAACGCCATCAACTCATTGTTGAATTTCATGTGAGTTGCTATGCATGTTCGTCTTGTCCGAAGTAAGGGCGATCTACACCGAGTTGAATGGTTTGAGCATGCATATTGTGAGAGAAGAACATTGGGCCGCTAACTAAAGCCATGATTCATGGTGGAAGTTTCAGTTTTGGACAAACATCCTCAAATCTCTAATGAGAAAAGAATTAATTGTTGTCAAATGCTTAAAGCATTAAAAGAGGAGTCCATTATCTCGTTGTCTATGTTGTCCCGGTATGGATGTCTAAGTTGAGAATAATCAAAAGCGAGAAATCCAAATGCGAGCTTTCTCCTTAGACCTTTGTACAGCGGCATAGAGGTACCCCTTTGTGAAACTTGGTTAAAGCATATGTATTGCGGTGATAATCCAGGTAGTCCAAGCTAATTAGGACAAGGTGAGGGCACTATTGGTACACTATGCATGAGGCTTGCAACTTATAAGATATAATTTACATGATGCATATGCTTTATTACTACCGTTGACAAAATTGTTTCATGTTTTCAAAATCAAACCTCTAGCACAAATATAGCAATCGATGCTTTTCCTCTATGAGGACCATTCTTTTACTTTCAATGTTGAGTCAGTTCACCTATTTCTATCCACCTCAAGAAGCAAACACTTGTGTGAACTGTGCATTGATTCCTACATACTTGCTTATTGCACTTATTATATTACTCTATGTTGACAATATCCATGAGATATACATGTTACAAGTTGAAAGCAACCGCTGAAACTTAATCTTCTTTTGTGTTGCTTCAATACCTTTACTTTGAATTATTGATTTATGAGTTAACTCTTATGCAAGACTTATTGATGCTTGTCTTGAAGTGCTATTCATGAAAAGTCTTTGCTTTATGATTCACTTGTTTACTCATGTCGTACACATTGTTTTGATCGCTGCATTCACTACATATGCTTTACAAATAGTATGATCAAGATTATGATGGCATGTCACTCCGGAAATTATCTCGTGTTATCGTTTTACTCGCTCGGGACGAGCGAACTAAGCTTGGGGATGCTGATACGTCTCCGACGTATCGATAATTTCTTATGTTCCATGCCACATTATTGATGTTATCTACATGTTTTATGCACACTTTATGTCATATTCGTGCATTTTCCGGAACTAACCTATTAACAAGATGCCGAAGTGCCGCTTGTCGTTATCTCGCTGTTTTTGGTTTCAGAAATCCTAGTAAGGAAATATTCTCGGAATTGGACGAAATCAAAGCCCAGGGGCCTATTTTTCCATGAAGCTTCCGAAGTCCGAAGACGAGACGAAGAGGGGCCACGGGGTGGCCAAACCCTAGGGCGGCGCGGCCCCACCCCCGGCCGCGCCGGCCTATGGTGTGCGCCCCCGTGCCGCCTCTTGACTTGCCCTTCCGCCTACTTAAAGCCTCCGTGACGAAACCCCCAGCACCGAGAGCCACGATACGGAAAACCTTCCGCAGACGCCGTCGCCGCCGATCCCATCTCGGGGGATCCAGAGATCGCCTCCGCACCCCGCCGGAGAGGGGAATCATCCCCGGAGGACTCTACGCCGCCATGGTCGCCTCCGGTGTGATGTGTGAGTAGTCTACCCCCGGACTATGGGTCCATAGCAGTAGCTAGATGGTTGTCTTCTCCCCATTGTGCTATCATTGTCGGATCTTGTGAGCTGCCTAACATGATCAAGATCATCTATCCGTAATTCTATATGTTGCGTTTGTTGGGATCCGATGAATAGAGAATACTTGTTATGTTGATTATCAAAGTTATGCTTATGTGTTGTTTATGATCTTGCATGCTCTCCGTTACTAGTAGATGCTCCGGCCAAGTAGATGCTTGTAACTCCAAGAGGGAGTACTTATGCTCGATAGTGGGTTCATGCCCGCATTGACACTCGGGACAAGTGATGTGAAAGTTCTAAGGTTGTGTTGTGCTGTTGCCACTAGGGATAAAACATTGATGCTATGTCTAAGGATGTAGTTGTTGATTACATTACGCATCATACTTAATGCAATTGTCTGTTGCTTGCAACTTAATACTGGAGGGGGTTCGGATGATAACCTGAAGGTGGACTTTTTAGGCATAGATGCGATTGGATGGCGGTCTATGTACTTTGTCGTAATGCCCAATTAAATCTCACTATACTCATCATGATATGTATGTGCATTGTCATGCTCTCTTTATTTGTCAATTGCCCAACTCGTAATTTGTTCACCCAACATGCCGTTCGTCTTATGGGAGAGACACCTCTAGTGAACTGTGGACCCCGGTCCAATTCTCTTTATCGAAATACAAATCTACTCGCAATACTTGTTTTACTCGTTTTCTCTGCAAACAATCATCTTCCGCACAATACGGTTAATCCTTTGTTACAGACAAGCCGGTGAGATTGACAACCTCACTGTTTCGTTGGGGCAAAGTACTTTGGTTGTGTTGTGCAGGTTCCACGTTGGCGCCGGAATCCCTGGTGTTGCGCCGCACTACATCTCGCCGCCATCAACCTTCAACGTGCTTCTTGACTCCTACTAGTCCGATTAAACCTTGGTTTCTTACTGAGGGAAACTTGCCGCTGTGCGCATCACACCTTCCTCTTGGGGTTCCCAACGGACGCGTGTCGAAAGAAAAGACAATACGTCAACCACGCGCATCAAGGTGCAATTGAAAATTCGTAATACACTCCAAGTGGTCACTGTAGAATTTGAGGACAAGTACTTAGGGCTGCCCACCCCTTCTGGTAGAATGCATAAGGGGCGTTTTGAGAATTTGCAGGCTCGTCTAAGCAAGAAATTGATGGAGTGTGGCTATGATTGGATGTCACAGAGTGCCCGTGCAATATGAATTCAAGTTGTGGCACAAGCAATACTAAGCATGTCATGGGTGTTTTTAAACTGCCGTTTACCCTATGTGATGAATTAACTAGGCTGATCCGAGATTATTGGTGGGGCGTGGATCATGGAAAGAGGAAGACCCATTGGGTGAGCTGGGATAAATTGATACGAACAAAATATCAAGGAGGTCGAGGTTTCAGGGACATGAGAATCTTCAACCAAGCTTTATTGGCTCGGCAGGACTGGCGCTGATCGCCTTTCCCAATAGCTTATGCGCCCGGGTTTTGAAATCCAAGTATTACCCGCATGGAGTTCTCGGTGATACTGTTTTTTCTGGCAATCCTTCGAGTACCTGGACTGTCATCACACATGGTCTCGAGCTTCTGAAAAAGGGTCTAGTTTGGATGGTCGGAAACGGTAAGCAAATTAGGGTGTGGCGGGACAGTTGGATCCCCAGAAATTCATATGGGAAAGTTTTTTCTCCGAGAAGAAGGAGCTGTATACGATTGGTCTATAAAATTTTGGGAGTAGATGGAAGTTGGAACATTCCGATCGTTCGCTCCACCTTCCTCCCGGTGGACGCGGACGCAATTTTGTCCATTAAACCCTCGAGGAGAGGGGATGATGATGTTATTTCCTGGATGCCAGAAAAGAATGGCGTTTTCTCTGTCAGCAGCGCGTACAAGCTAGGCATCTCCGAGCTTCCTGCACAGACTAACTTTGCATCATCTAGTGCACAGCCAGAGGGAGAAGATATATGTTGGCGGAAGATTTGGAGGGCTAATGTACCTCCGAAAGTTAAATTTTTTTGCTTGGAAGGCTGCCTCGAAAGCTCTGGCCACCGAGGGAAACAAACGGCAGAGGCATATTCCAGTTACTAGTACATGCCTGATCTGTGGATTGGAGGAAGAGGATACACGACACGCCCTGTCTCGTTGTCCCCATGCCGTTAATTTGTGGAGGTGTATGCGTGCTTCATGGATTCTCCCCTCCGAGGATTTCTTCCGGGCTCAAAATCGGCCTTGGTTTCGGTCTGTGGTCGCCAACCTGCCAGCGGATGCGATTGATACCACACTACTGGTGGCCTAGCGTGTTTGGCATGCTGGTAATGAGGTCACACATTCAAAACCTCTTCCCAGCCCAGCAAGCTCCAGGAGCTTTCTTCTCAGCTCTAGTCGATTGATGAATGATGTCAAGGCACATTCGAAAGAGGCCATCTTGAAGGGGAAGTTGCCGATCGTCACCGCGCTCCCCACCTCTACTGTCGTTCGTCAGGCGATGCCCGCAAACCCTGGCTGAAACCAAATGTTGGATCCGTTAAGCTTACAATTGATGGATCCTTCAAGGATGGTGTTGGTGGAGCAGGCATGATCCTCAGAGGAGATGACACGGGTGTGATTATATTCTCTGCATGCAAGTGGGTCAGCCCATGTATTGAACCGCTAGAGGCAGAACTACAAGCGTGTCTGGTCGGGCTGGATCTTGCCCTGGCTCATTCCTCCCTTCCGGTCATCATTGACACAGACTCGGCACAAATGGTTTCGATGATTCAAGCTCCGGGGATGGATCGGTCTATCCATAGTCATATAGTTTCAGAGATAAAAGTTTTAGTTTCTGCTAGTAGACCTTGCTCCTTTGTAAAGCTGGATCGTGGATAGGTTAGGGTTGGTCATGTTCTCGCAAATTTTGCAAGAACTATGTGTAGTACTGTAACTTGGCTCGGCTCAGAACCTGTTGTTGCGCTTCAGCAGATTGAGTGTGAGTCCCTTGTAAGCCCTACTGTCTAATAAAGGTCCAGTTTTACCCTAAAAAGAAACAAAAAAAAAACAAGTGTATGCTATCACATACCACGCCAAAGGTGATGCTACCACCAAACTCAGCAACGCTTTCTTTCATAGGCAACGGTCAAACTCAATTTCAACACAACATACCCGGTCTACTTGAACTTAATCAGTGGATGTTCTCCTTGGGACGCCCTGTTGACATGAACTCTTAGCAGAAGGACCGGATGGGTATATGATGTCGCTGATTACCTCATTACCCGTGTGAAGCAAGGTCACACTCACAAATATGCCAAGGAATCTCTCCCTTCATGGATCTTTCTTTTCTAACTTTATCAAAAATAATTATGTACCTAGACACTTAAGCACGTCTACATACATGCATATTTTAGCAAATTTAAAACATCATTTTACGTACAAAGTTAGTACAACTTTACATGATTTACCGGGATTGATAAGGCCAAAACAAATCCACTGGTTAGTGTCATCGCAATGTATAGCATATCGATTATTCATATCTATCGATGTCAGTGAACTCCCTCACCGAATCATTATTTGTTCTACGGTTAATAGTTTTTAAAAGACCCCACAAGAGTTGAAAAAGAAACTCTTGTCATCTATCGTATTTTCATGTATCCTGATGAACAGGTCGTTTTCCCTGCTCCGAAAGAAACAGAAAGTGCATATGGCTTTTTGCTCTTTTCCGATCCATTAACTTGTTGGAAGTTCCTAGCCGCCGTCCTAACCCTTGCCGCCTCCAATTCATCCTTCTCCATAGATTGGTTCCCCCTCCTCCGGTCGGCTTCGCCGGCGTCAGGAGGAGTGGGGAACCCGATCTATGCATGGAGTTTCGAATAAAAGTATTGTTTTCATTAGATTATGTTAGGATTTTGGTAGCCCCCTTCTTGTTGGTTTCCCCTCAATGGAGATGGCATCGTCTGCAATAAGTGATCTTTGGCCTTTCGTTCGGCGACGAGATCTTCTTCCCGGCGTCAATGGTGGTGTTGAACAATCACAATTTTCTAGGTATGGGTCTTCGAATCTTGCTTCGCCAGATCGGTTTTGGATCTTTTGTCGTTGTTGCCGCGAGGAAGTTTATCCTCGCGGTTTTTGTCCCGGCTGCTACATCCTCGACAATGGTGATTCGTACTCTCGGCTCTCCATCGACGACGACGAAGCTAGTTGGTTATTATTCCCTGATATACTGGTGTTGGTACTCTTGCGGATGTTGTATGGCTGCTTTAATGGTTGCGTGCGTGCACGCAGCCTTGGCATTGCGGCTCAAAAAATTATGGGAGAACTTTCGTCGGTATCTACAGGTCTATGGTTCGTTATCTATTTTTGGCTGTCTTCACAAAAGTACAAGATTGTGTTCTGGAAGAAGAAAGAAATTGAAGATCTCGAAGATTTGTTACTATCTTTTAGACTTTATTTTGTAATTGTTGGAGTCAGTTCATGTATCTCTACCATGTACTATTTATTACTATGAATATATGTGGTATTGATTGTCAAAAAAAAAAACTTGTTGGAAGTTCCTAACTTGTTGCCCGTTTTCCTTGCAGCTTCACACGATGCCACCGGAGAAATTAAACACCGGACAAGCAATAATGTGTAGGAGTACATGTAACTGCCATGGTCATAAACCCATATAACTCCAGTGGGATTGATCGAAACAGGTTCGATCCTTCGAGGTCGCCCCTGCCGACGTGGGTGAGTGATGGAGGCACAGCGTCGTCACCAACGTACCGCGTCGCTTTCGGGCGGCGCGTCCAGCCGAGAGAGAATCGCTCAGGTAACGACACGAGACTCTCCCGGTTTGGCGCACGTCGGCGGCGAAGGGATAGCCATGAGCAAGTCACGTCACACGGGCGTATGCTCGGGCGGCCGGCGCGTCCTGCTCGACCGGTCCCTGTATCTTTTCGGATTAAATCGCTAGCCAATCATGGTTGCCTTGCCTGCGAACCACGGCGGCGCGAGATGGATGGCTCGTTCGACGGCGAACCTTGGCGCCATCCGCGCCGCGCAGGCAGAAGAAACAGCGGCGGAGTGGAGGCACGAGGCATACAACGGGGAGGGCGTACGGAGGCTTCGTTGTTTTGCGACACTTGCAGAGTGCGATCGTCGGCAAGGTTCAGCGCACGCAAAAAGGAACCTCGGCCGCCGACGGCATGGCGTGGGCGCGCCTTGTTGCCTCACAAGCTACACACGTCTGACTAATACAACTTCCAGGCCAAAAGCTATACAGTCTGGCAGAAATTTAGACTAGTCATAAGGAAGTATCATACACTAGTATCATGTATATGATGCTAGTTTATGATACTACCCCATAATGCATAGTATCATAAGATAGTATCATAGTATTATTATATTTAATGTTTTGTAGAATCTCAATGCAAATTTGTGTACATGATGTGTTTGCTACTAAGTTTTCTAGCTTTACGTGCTATGATACGGTATCATATTATGATACCACTCCAATCTCTCACCTCATTAATTGGTGCACCACATCAGATTTTTGCCAACATGGCATGCATAATAATACTTATGATACTCCCATTGGAGCTAATCTTATTATGTGAAACTCAGTGGCCATCAATTCCAGGGGATATTCTTATGTGCGGTTATGCACGTATCCACAAGTTCACCCAAGAGTATAACTATTAAGGGCTCTTTTGTTTGATAGAATAGGAAAGACATAGAAATAGGAAAAGCATTGGATTGTGATACTCTGTATCATGTTTACTTGAATTGTATGAAAATAATAACGTGTGTCTAATTGTAGTAAAGAGATTTTTCATGAGGTATGACCTAATATTTTTCTTAAGATTTACACTACAAAATTTCTATATGATTATTTCTATATGATCTTATGAACCAAACGATCTATGCAGGAATTTTTTCCATGGAACTGCTTATATATTTATCATTAAATTGGGCCGCGTATGTTCCTATATGTAAGTAGCTCCCTCCCGCTACATGACAAAGAAAACCAGATACTCCCGTCATGCGAAAAAAAAGTTGGCATCTAGTTTCCCGCGTGATCACGTCTAACAGCACCAAAGAAAAAGGGGAACCAATCAATGGACGGATAACAGGCATCATTGTTCTGGTGTACCAGCCGAGATGGTCGCGACGAGGCAACAACAAAGAAGCCATCGTGGTTATGACTCTACATCCGGCTCCGCTAATGCGACCTTGAGAAGATGGCAACGTACAAGGCTATATCTTTACTATTATATTGGAGTTGGGGATGGTGTCACTTTGAGATCAAACATTCAGAAGATCCGAGCCATTCATCATTACATCCATCGTCAAATCACATTCAGCTTCAATCACACACGCGTAAGGAAAAAGACCCATTTAACATTAATCAAGGATATTTACAAATCACGTTTATAAGGAAACATACCCATTCAACATCAATCAAGGAAACGCATGCTTAGTCAATCAAGGAGATACATCCATGCAATCACGTTACCAATTCAGCATCAATCATTTCTATACTTATATACGAGTTGGTGATGGTGTACGTATTTCATTGTACTTTGGAGTCGTCATTGCACGCATCCAATCCATTCATTTAATCTCAGAGCATCCGCTCAAATTTTGTTCGTCTGATCTACTAGCCTCCTTTATTTTATTAGCCTATTGATGGAATCAACTATTAAGAACTTTCCTATTTCTCCTCTCCCGAGAAAAGGACAGCAAATCGTCCCGATTCTAATCAAGGCTTGATTTCAGGGAAGCAATAATGGGTGTTTTATTTAGCCTCTCCTTTTCCTTAGTTTGCCACGCCGTTCGGACGTCACCCAACCCAACCACGATGGGCCGCCAGCATCACCCACCCCTCTCCGAATCGGATCCATCTTCCAACGAATCTGGAAGTCCGCGCCAAGCCGGGCCTCGTCGTAGCGGTGGTGGCCGGCTTCAGAATGCCCGAGGAGCCGTATTTACTTTTAATAGTTTTTTTTTGGAAAATTATACTCATGATGCCAAATATATATATGCTTCCCCTCATGATGCCAGGCATATATCGGCTCCTGCAACTAGGTAAGACCTGAGAAATCATTACTTTTGTTTTTGTTTTGTAAGTCTTTCATATATTAGCTTTGATTTCACACATTTACTTTCAATAGAAATAAATATGGAAAATTATACTCATGATGCTAGATATATATATCTTCTTGCCCTCATGATGCCAGGAATAGATCTTCTCCCGCAACTAGGTAAGACCTGAGAAATCAGTACTTTTATTTTGGTTTTGTAAGTCTTTCTTATATTAGCTTTTGCTTTCACATACAAAATATTATCTCTTGATTGGTACTTCGTAAAATGAGCAAATGTCTCAGTATCATTTATTTACCATAGGTAAGATCTGTTTATATACAGAAAAATCATACGTAAAGGGGTCACACATGCGTAGGCAGAGACCACTCTCATACATGCATCAAGGAGCTTTTAGTTATCTTTTTTTATTACTAATGTGGTTAATCAAGTGCGAATTGGGCTTGGATTCCCTGGTTTATGCAAGAGATTCGGATCTAGACTAGATGTAAAATAGTGATTGGATTTATGTTGTGTTGAAATAGGTTTTGCAAAATATAAGAATGGGGCATTTTTTGGACATTCCTGTATCAGATTAAAATCGTAGGTTCCTACTATGTAACTTGATGTTTATAGCCAGTCCAAAGTTTGTCAGTCTCACAATTTTTGTAGTCCTGTGTGGGTATAGTTCTATTTTCAATAGTAGGTAATTTTCTTCTATTTTAATAAGACCTTGGTTAGAGCACTTAAACATTGTGAGATAGCTTTTAATTTTTACCTATAATAGTTATTCGCAGGCATCAGATTGTTTTTTTTTAGCTGAAAGCTGTAGGTTAGTGCCCCGACAGTAGAAAACAATTCTTATGAAATAAATACAAGATGAGAAATGGTTATGGCTAAAATAAAAAATGAGGACTCACACTTCTCGCAAGGTTAATGAAGGTTTATGATGCTTTCCATTCCCAGTGTGCCGAGAAATTGTGCAACAGGAAGAATGCTCTTTTTTGTTTGCTGAAGTTGTTTTACTGTTTTCTCTGCAAACAATCATCTTCCACACAATACGGTTAATCCTTTGTTACAGCAAGCCGGTGAGATTGACAACCTCACTGTTTCGTTGGGGCAAAGTACTTTGGTTGTGTTGTGCAGGTTCCACGTTGGCGCCGGAATCCCTGGTGTTGCGCCGCACTACATCTCGCCGCCATCAACCTTCAACGTGCTTCTTGACTCCTACTAGTCCGATTAAACCTTGGTTTCTTACTGAGGGAAACTTGCCGCTGTGCGCATCACACCTTCCTCTTGGGGTTCCCAACGGACGCGTGTCGAACGAAAAGACAATACGTCAACCACGCGCATCAAGGTGCAATTGAAAATTCGTAATACACTCCAAGTGGTCACTGTAGAATTTGAGGACAAGTACTTAGGGCTGCCCACCCCTTCTGGTAGAATGCATAAGGGACGTTTTGAGAATTTGCAGGAGTCAAGAAGCACGTTGTGTGTGTGTGTGTGTGTGTGTGTGTGTGTGTGTGTGTGCGTGCGTGCGTGCGTGCGTGCGTGCGTGCGTGCGTGCGTGCGTGCGTGCGTGCGTGCGTGCGTGCGTGGGTGTGGGTGTGGGTGTGCGTGCGTGCGTGCGTGCGTGCGTGCGTGCGTGCGCGTGTGCGTGCGTGCGTGGGTGTGTGTGTGTGTGTGTGTGTGTGCGTGTGCGTGTGTGTGTGTGTGTGTGTGTGGAACCTAAGCAATCCTGCATGCTTAAAGTGCAAAAGAGTAACACCCCCAATGAAATGATCTTCTACGTTAAAATTTACAATCTTGGGTGATATTGCAGCCAAGTTAGTAGTTGCGCCTCATTATATCCTTGTTGTTTTCAACGTATAAACAAGTGTATTGTTCTGTTATAACATTGAGAAGGTAATTGTTTCAATCCATTCATCTACAAACATATCACTTAACTTCCATATTTCTTTCTCAAGTCAAGTTATTTTCCACGGATAGAAAGGATATTAATTTTAAGTAACATACTTTTAGCTAATCTCAGTGCTTTGTTATCTAGATCATAGAGGAGAAGGTGGTCACATGTCAAAGGTAGTGTGGAGGAAAAATGAGAGGAGCAAGGCAACACTTTGTTTTCCTCCATGGTGTATGATGGAGAAGACACGCCTAACGGAGTGAATGCATCGTGAAGGGTGGTACATCTAGATATATATGAGAGGTTATTTCATCGGTAAAATTGGAAACCTGGAAGATGCACATACTCCATATCAAAGAGGGGGCACTTGTTGAGGTCCGAGTAGATCCAGTTCTATTGGCATATATAATATGTTTGAACTATGTGCTATGTGATTTGTTGGCTATTTCACTTTAGGAGAGGACATCCGAGGTAATGATCATCTCTTAAATTTTCATGTCTATTATGTTCACATACGAGGAAATAAAAAAAAATATTGGTACCGTAGCAACGCACGGGCATTCAACTAGTTTTATCTAAATCTGCAATAAGAATTTGGAGCACCTCCACTACCCCCAGCCCCCGGGCGCGCATCCGTCAGCGATATGGGGGATTTCAGCTATGTTTTTTTTGTATCGGGGGCTATGCATGGTTCCTGGCCTCTTTCTCCGCCTCCGAGCAAGATCACAACTAGGCGAGCTCGTTTGTTGCCGGCAGCACCTCGTTGAATGAGGTGAACATCGCCGCCCACTGTCCCAGGAACTCCTTTAGGTTTTCTGCTGCATGAAATTGGAGCTTGCTGACGGTGTTCTCGGGTGGAGGCGGCCACTGCGCCTTTTGCTTCGTCTTCTTCATGCTCCAAGAGCCATCGAACCTGCGAGTTTGCCCTACAATTACCTTCTAGCAGACGCCAACACTAGCAAACCAGAAAAAAAATAGACCAGAATACACCACTTTTTTGCGAAAAATATGTTATTCTATTAATAATTATCAATAGTAGTACAAATAAATCCAAAAAAATAAAATTACAAGTATATTTTTGAACCACCTAGTGACGAAGCATAGACCATTCATGATGCATATGTCAGAGACATATCCCCGAATTTAAACTGCTCCTGCTGGCAAGAGACGGACCCATCGAACACGAAGAAAGGGCAGTGCGCGATGCCCCAAATGACTGGAGACTAGGTAAGCAATGTTATATTTGAGATGCACAATAAACGAAGAACGAAAAGTAAAACACTGCAGGGGACACGAGATTTTAACGTGGAAAACCCTTGCAACACACAAGGGAAAAACCACGGGCGCCGACCAACAAAACTTCACTATTTCGGTGGTGTTTACAAGCGCCGTGGGTGTACAATGATGCGATGATAACCCTAGCGGCGGCTTACAGGGAAAATAAATAGGCGGTGGCAACGATCCGTACTGCGGGGGCTGCCGCCCCCGCACCCCCCGCAGGCGTCCCTGTAGGGCACGACATATGGGCTAACTTCTGACTACGCTTCGGCCCAAGCCTCCGGCGACGGGCCTCGCTCCGCTCGTCAGAAGTTAGCCTTCCTTTAGTATATGAATTTGGATCACAAAATAACAAACTCCACCTTGAGACAAATTCCTTGTAGCATGAACTTCAACAATCACCTGAATCAACAAAGAAAACACTTGCCGGCGCCAATAGCCACTTGGGCTAAACGAGTTATACCAACCAAGCTTGAGCAAAGCTCAAACTTGGACACAGTGGACAGAGCTTAGTCATCATATCAGCCAGGATTATCATGAGTACTAATCTTGCATACCTTCACTTTACCTTTTGCAACCACATCTCCGATTGCGTGGTACTTAATATCAATGTGCTTTGTCCTATCATGGAACATCTGATCTTTAGTAAGATAAATAGCACTTTGATCATCACTCGAACAACTTAATGCAAGAATTATCTCCACAAAGCTCGAGCATATAACCCTTTCAGCCAAACAGCCTCTTTACCTGCCTCAGCAATAGCCATGTACTCAGCCTCGGTAGTAGATTGTGCAACGAGCATCCCGCAAAGTAGCCTTCCGACTAACAAGACATCCACCAACAAGTAAACACATAACCCGTGAGGGACCTTCTCCGATCCAAATCGCCAGGCATAATCTGAATCCACATATCCGGCGAGCCCCTCACCAATCCTGCCAAACCTCAAGCAAGCTTTTGATGTGCCGCGAAGGTACTCGAAAATCCATCGAACAGCCTTTCCAATGTTCTTTACCAGGATTAGCCATGTATCGACCGACCAAACTCATAGCATATGATAGATCGGGACGTGAACAAACCATGGCATACATCAAGGAACCAACAGACACTAGAATAGGGAACTCGAGACATGTACTCAATATCATCTTTAGAGCTAGGACATTGCAAAGTCGACAACTTGAAATGAGAAGCAATAGGAGTAGTAACTCGACTTTGCATCATGCATATTAAAACGATGAAGAACTTTCTCAATGTACTTTTCCTGACTAAGAAACAACAAACTAGACTTTCTCGTCCCTTTTGATTTCCATGCCTAGTATTTTCTTAGCAGGACCAAGATCCTTCATCTCAAACTCACTACTTAATTGATTCTTTAAAGTAGTGATCTCTTTCATGCTCTTGGCAGCAATCAACATATCATCAACATATAGCAGCAAATAAATAGGTGATCCATTAACAAACTTGATATACACACAACTATCATACTGAGATCTCTCAAAACCATGTGTAAGCATAAATGAATCAAACCTTTTATACCACTGTCGTAGCGACTGCTTTCAGACCATAAAGGGACCTCTTTAATTTGCAAACAAGATCCTCCTTACCAGGCACAACATAACCTTCAGAGTTGGTCCATATATATATCCTCCTCCAACTCACCATGCGGAAAGCGGTCTTTACATCTAGCTGCTCAAGCTCAAGATCATGCATAGCAACAATACCAAAGAAAGCACGAATAGAACTATGCTTCACAACCAGGGAGAATACATCATTATAATCAACACCTGGAATTTGACTGAAACCTTTTGCTACTAACCTTGCCTTAAACCGTGGAGGCTCATTAGGAGACAAACCTTCCTTTCTTTTGAATATCCACTTGGAGCGGACAGCCTTCTTTTGTTTAGGCAAGTGCACAACATCCCATGTGCCATTCTTCTCAAGCGATTGCATCTCTTCTTGCATCGCACCTACCCACTTCTCTTTATCAACCGAAGCAATGGCTTCAGTATATGTAGCTGGTTCAATATCATGCTCCACCTGTTCAGCACAACTCAAAGCATAAACAACAATATCACATTCTTGAATTAATCGGGTAGGAGGTGTAATATTTCTCTTAGGGCGGTCAGCGAGCAATAGACCGTCCTTGTCGCTGAACAAAAGGTGGTGAAGGTGGAACATCATTATCATCATTGTTGGTTTCAGGAAACACATTTTCATTCTCCTTTGCGTGCTCCACCCGCACGCCAATTCCGTGCTCGCTCATCATCGAAACATCGGGAGAATCAATAGCATCGAAATATCGATAGACTGGACTATCATTAAACATAACCGCCTCATTAAAAACGACATTCCTGCTCAACACAATTTTCTTAGTTTCGGGATTCCATAATCTATATGCCTTAACTCCCGAACCATAACCAAGGAAGATGCACTTAACAGCCCTTGGCTCCAACTTTCCATTATCAACATGAGCGTAAGCGATGCAACCGAAAACTCTCAAATCTGAATAATCAAGACAGCGAACCGGACCATACCTCAATTGGAGTTTTCTTATCAAGTGGAACGAAGGTGACCTGTTGATGAGATAACATGCGGTGGAGGTCGCTTCAGCCCAAAAACCTCTATGCATCTTTGCATTAGACAACATGCAACGAGCCCTCGAAATAATGGTCCCTGTTCATGCGTTCGACCACGCCATTCTGTTGAGGGGTGTACGGAATGGTATGATGTCTTACCATCCCATCATTGCTGCAAAACTCATCAAATTCATTTGAACAAAATTCCATACCATTGTCGAGTACGGAGTATCTTAACCTTCTTTTCAGTTTGGGTTTCTACCATAACTTTCCACTTCTTAAAAGCATTAAAAACATCGGATTTATGTTTCGGGAAATATGGCCACACTTTTCTTGAGTAATCATCAATAATTGTAAGCATGTAATTAGCACCACCATTAGAAGTTCTACGGGACGGACCCCAAACATCAGCGTGTACATAATCTAAAATGCCTTTGGTGGTATGAACGGAAGCATTAAATTTTACTCTTTTATGCTTACCAAAGATGCAATGCTCACAGAACTCAAGATTACCTAAATCGCAGCCATCAATCAGCTCTCTCTTTGCCAATTCCGCCATGCCAAGCTCACTCATATGTCCAAGACGCTTGTGCCAAAGGTTAGTCTTACTAGTTTCATCGGAACTAACAGCAGCAGCAATACCGGGCAAAGTGCTACCTCTAAGGACATATAATTTCGCGGAATTCATATCACCAATCATAATAATGAGAGAACCCGATGATACCTTCAAAAGTTTGTTCCCACCTTTGTACTTGTACCCGTCACAATCAAGGGTACTCAAAGAGATCAAATTCCTCGCCATGGAGGGTATGTGTTTCACTCCTGTCAACGTGCGTGTCATCCCATCATGGGTCTTGATCTGAACAGAACCAATGCCAACAATGCTCGCACTGGTTGTCATTCCCCACACGCACAAAATCTCCACTCTGCACGAGACTCATAAGAACCGAACCAATCTTTGTTACAGCAAATATGAAACGAACATGCGAGTATCAAGAATCCATTCATCATCACGTGAAACACATGCAGCCAAAACAGCTAAGCAATCTCCATCAGAACTATCACTACCGAGCAACAACGAGCAGCCTCACCCTTACCGGTGACAACGGCAGCCTTACCATTACCATCATTATTTTTCGGTTGGTAAGTTCCGTTCCTTTTCTCCTTGTTCCGCAGCTTCCAACAATCATCAATATTGTGGCTAGATTTCTTACAATACCTGCGAGAACTTGTCACGTCCTTTGGACTTTGAGCGACCTCTATCGCCCTTGCTCTTATATCCGTTGTTGTGGTAGTAGTTATCTCGCCGCTCGATCCCGCCACGGACCTCTAACGCCTCCGCCTTGGAGGACGAACTTTCAGCCTGCACCATAGATTTCATTTTCTCCTTTTGTTGGAGAGCATCATAAACTTCCGCGAGAGTTAGTTTGTCGCGGCTCAATAATATGGTGTCACGAAAATTACCGAAAGAATTAGGCAGCGAGCATAAAAGAAGAAGACCTAAATCCTCATCCTCATACTTAACTTCTATAGACCGCAAATCGAAACAATCTCTTTCCAGGAAGATAGGTGATTCATTACCGAACCTCCCTCTTGCAACTTATGCGAGAACAGCTTCATCTTCACGTGCAATCTGCCCGTGAGATCCTTGGACAAACAGATCTCCTCTAGTTTGACCCATAACTCGGCGGTGGTTTTCTCCTGCAGCACTTCCTGCAGAATATTATTGGACAGATGGAGTTGAATCAACGATAAAGCCTTACGGTCTTTCCGCTTCTCCGCATCGGTCCAGGTATCCTTCGCTTTCTCGCCGAAAGCATCGATCGCTTCATCCAGATCCGAAGATTGGGCGAGAATCGCCCTCATCTTCACTTGCCACAAAGCAAATCTCGTGGTGTAGTCCAGCTGCGGTAGATCGAACTTCGAGTGACGACATCTCGTAAACCCTAGATCCAAAGAACACGGGCTCCGATACCACTTGTTATATTTGAGATGCACAATAAACGAAGAACGAAAAGTAAAACACCGCAGGGGACACGAGATTTTAACGTGGAAAACCCTTGCAACACACAAGGGAAAAACCACGGGCGCCGGCCAGACAAAACTTCACTATTTCGGTGGTGTTTACAAGCGCCGTGGGTGTACAATGATGCGATGATAACCCTAGCGGCGGCTTACGGGGAAAATAAATAGGCGGTGGCAACGATCCAGTACCGCGGGGCTGCCGCCCCCGCACCCCGCGAGGCGTCCCCGTAGGGCACGACATATGGGCTAACCCGACTACGCTTCGGCCCAAGCCTCCGGCGACGGGCCTCGCTCCGCTCGTCAGAAGTTAGCCTTCCTTTAGTATATGAATTTGGATCACAAAATAACAAGCAATCTGATCATGTATCCGGCAAAAGTTGCTGACTTGGTTGGTCACCCGACAGAGTACACCCATCACTTGTCCTCTCAGTTGCCCTTTGCAGCTGCAGTTTGCTATAGATCGACCTACGATGTCTGATGTCTGACGAGCAAGGGCCTTGAGCTGAAGAAAAAGGCGACGCCAGGATGGGATGAGGCAGCGACGGGAGTAGCTGAGGCACCGGCTGCAGGACGAGCTGAGGCGCCGGCGGCGGGACGGGATGAGAAGTCGGCGGAGGGACCTCAAGAGGCGCCGGCGCACGCGTTCTTTTGGCCTGCTGACCCATCACCGTGATGCGGAGCCGCCTCGTCAGTTCTTGGTATGGGATTTTGGCAATTTGGGGATCGATTTGGAGCAGCAGTTGTCGGGTTCATGAGTGGTGATTTAGGGGCGATTTAGAGTCTTCTCCAGTTTAGCACGGAAGAAGCAATTTGGGGAGAGGGAAGGGAGGATTTTTGGCGCGCGGCAATGGAGTGGGAAGGGCGGGAGGTGAGGAAGATGTACAGGATCGTGAAGCGCCGGAGCTATCGCTCGCATCGGGCTGCAAGCGGGCGGTTGTTCTTAGTTTTTTGTGCTGTAGCCGGGCGACTCACGGAGCGCCCGCTCCCTTCTCTTTCCTCTCTTCTCTCCCCTCCAGCTAAGATTTGCGTGACGTGGAACTTCTTATAGCCTGCTGAGTAGGCTCTATTGTACATGCTCTGATAACACGACGAAAGCATGATCAGACTGCAGGGATAGTAGTGTGTGGCAGGGATTAGTAAGAAAAGATCTTGTTCGTGACCGGAAATCTACTTTGGCTATAGGTGTAGATGCACCCACTATTTAAAATCATATTTGAAAATGTTTAAAAATTCTGAAAAAAAAATAGGCTGTACATCCATATATTCTATGTTCGCGCATGAAGTTTCACCAAAAATATTATTTTTTGTGGCCGGTGTAAAAAACAATTTTCAACACTCCAAAATAGCTTTAACGAGACATTTTTTTGTCTTTTTTACATAGTGCACACACAAAAAAATCCGTGCCAAACTTTTGTGAGGTAACATGGAATGTGAGTATGCACACTCAGGATTTTATTTTGAAATTTTTAAATATTTTTAAATAAATTTGAAATACATTTTTCATAATAGATGCACCTACACCTATGAACCAAAACACCATGTTCGTTCATGCCATGTTATTTTGTAAGGTTTTACTGTGGAATAACGATTATTTTTTTACATTGGACAGCCACCACGACATTTACAACGTTTGGCATCGCTTCCAATGAGAGTCGAGCTCGTGCACACACACACCATAAGCAGCTAGTTCGTATGACAGCTTATTACAACTCCTTGGAGATGACAAAAACGTTATTGTATTTTTCAAGTTTAACGGGAAGTTTCAGAAACTGCTAACTTCGATATTACTTAGTCTGCCATTAAGTTGAGACTGGAAGTTTTATACAGACTGTTTATTCGAAATTTGACATTCGTGTTTCCTCTACATGTAATTTTTTTTGTTTGGAATTTTTAGAGAGCTAGAAATATGATTTTTGGGGGCAACAATATATCGGTTTCATGAGTATCTAGGTTCCACAGTATTTTTCAAAGTTGCTGAGCTAAATTTGAGATGAATAAAAGCTCGCATTCGCGGTAAATAATTCCCCTAGTGCGGTAAAGCTTGGACGAGTGCACCGCCTCAATCAGATTCTGCACATGACCACATCAGACTCAATCTGCAGATGTCCCATCCCGGAATTATTTTAATTTTTTTTTCTTCATTCTAAAAAATATTGCATTTTTTTGTAAATTTTTAGAAATATTGTGTCATCGGGCTGGTGGATCGCGCTAGAAACAAAATTAAACGAGCTAAAGTTTGTGATATGTGTGTTTCTTTTGTGAAAATTAGAGAGCTACCTGATGATTTTTTGCGCAAAAAATGAAATGTCGAATATATGATCCGTGGACCCCAGACAACTGCGAGAGAGGTTCCGTCTGCCTCAGCTGTGTGTGATCCAAGGCGGCGAATGTACGGCGGTGTGATTGCCACTTGAGGGAGTATATTTTAAAGTTTAGTGGAATTTGATTAAAAATTAAACTAAACTAAACCCTAAACTACTCCCTATCAGTCAGACCATGTGATAGGCCAGCTTGGCCGTCGTCCATCGCTTCTTGGCCCAACCAACATCTTGGCAATGTCTGAAGACGTCCGTGCCCTCCTCACCAGTTTCGGATGGGCGGCGTGGTCGCTGGTGTGAGCAACGCTTTCCTTCACCGCCTCTGCCGCTTCACCGTATGTATGACTGACCAACTGCTTGTGCATCAACACCACCGATTTTTTCCATGCACCGTCGAGCGTTCGGTGCCGCCCGCACCCAACGAGATTCCTCCTTCAGGGTGACCCTTTCAGCCTACTTGGTGGTTGCCTCAGCGAGGCGCTCGGTGTTGACGTTGATGATCTTTTGCCGCTCAACGACCATAAGCAGGCGAGTGAACTCCTCCACCAGCGTCCTCTCGTGGGAGATGTCGGTGTGCCTATGAAAAGATAGGCCCGCTTGCCGGCATCCGATGTGGCGGTGCCCTGTGCCTTGTGTCCGACACCCCCAATCGGCTCTATGTGGACCACGGTCGGCATGGGGCACATATATTATTTTTTTGGCTCCATGGAACCTAGCTCATGGTTGGGCGCATCCTTTTTTTTAATCTAGGAACGTTAGTAGGCGTACATGAAGAGCTAGTACTGAAGATGATTTTATCCATCTAGACGCATCTAATACGTATATACGTTTTATATGTTGAAAAATCTGTGATACTGGTTTTGAAAAGGAAGGAAAATCGTACGATTCATGCAAACTTTATCAACGTACTATTAGCTATCAAGATGTTGACTATTCCACGACTTGTATCAGGCGAGATTGTATTCCTATGTCTACAGGTACGTGTAGCACCGTTCCACACAGATGAGGACTGCTACGCCCGCCACATACACCAATCTCAACACTGAAAGCAGCAGCAGGAGCAGGTCCGAACGCGCGCCGGCGTGTCGCGCGGAGCTGCAAGTCCACGCCACCAACGTCAGCCTGATCTCGATCTCGCGTTGAAGTGGAGAGTCAACACTGCGCTTGCACTTACATCATTACATGCGGCACTGCTGGGTCGCTGGAGCCGGCCCATTCCGACCGGTGTTGGCCGGGACGAAGGGGGCACGAACCGATCAACCAGGAACGTGACGCACCATCCGTACTTGTCTGGCTGTCTCGAGTCTCGACGCGAACAGGCCCGTAGTGTGCTGACTGTAGAGTGCTAACGAGGTCTCGGTCGTCGGATCGCGCCACTGCCATGCACCAGGAGTCGTGCCAGGGTTGGGAGTGGCGGGGCGAAACGTTCCGTGGATTGGACGGAGTGAGGTTCTCCTCGTGTGGGTGCACGTTTTTCTCCTGTGAAACTGCCCGGAAGTACAGAATCATAGGTGAGCGCCACGAACCTGCGATCGTCTGGATGGTTCTGCACGAGATGGCCAGCCGCATGACAGTGTCTTAGAGCATCTCCAGTCGCGTCCCCCAAACCGTCCCCCAAAGGGATTTGGGGCGCGCCGGACAAAAAAAGCGTTCCAGCCGCGTCCCCCAAAGCCCATTTTTGTCCGGCGCGCCCCTATACGGTGTCCGGCGCCCCGAGCCCGTCCCCATCCCACAGGGGACGCACCGCACCGGGCACGCCGGACACAACGAAAAGCGAGGCGAGGAGGCGCGGCCGACGCGTCGGCCGCACGCTTAATTTTAACCTAACCGTCGCCTACCTCGCGACGGAAGTTATTCGCGCGCTGGCGGCATCTTTGCCTTAATGGCGACGGAGGGGCAGGCGAGACGTCTCGTCGGCTGCCGCGCGGCCTCCACGCGTCGCCGGCGTTCGCACGCCACCGCCCGTTCCCGCGCGATCTTCCCGCCTCTTCTCGTCCGTTCCCGCGCTTTCTTCCCGACGCCGGCGTCTATAAAAGGTCTCCCGGCTCATCAATGGTAGCCACCACACCCCGCCGGCAACAAACACAGCCCCTCGTCGCTCCACGCCCGTCTCCTCCATCACCGCGGGCAATGGCGAACCGCCCCGGCGATGGCCACTTCCTCCACCGCCGTCTCCTCCATTGACGAGCCTGCAGCGCGGCGTGCGGCACTCGAGGAGGCACTCGAGGAGGAGGCCCGCCAACGGCGTGAGGCGCAGCGAGCGGCCGGATCTAGCGGCGTTCTCCGCCCTCGCCTCCGCAGTCGAGGAGGCCGCGGCGCAGCAGCCGTGGCAGCAGGCAGAGCAGTGCGACACCGTTGCGGCGTTCGACGCCTCGACGAGACAAGAGGCGCGGACGGCGCCGGCACCGGGAGGACATGGAGCGACGATGGGCTGACGAGCGCCGGCGCGCGGCCGCGATGAGCGGCAGCGCGCCGTTCCGTGAACGGCGTGACTCGATCGAGCGCCGGCGGCGTGAGTCGATCGAGCTCCAGCAGCCAGCGACGGCGCGGAGGAGCGTCGACAGCGGGAGTCGGCGCTACGGCGCTATGGGGAGGCGGGCGGAGCAGCTTGGCGGCGGCCGACGAGTTTGCGGCGGCGATGATGGAGGCGCCAACCGTATGTGGAGGAGGAGGCGCCAATGGGGAGGAGGCCGAGGCGGAGGAGACCGAGGCGGAGGACGACGACGACGACGACGAGTTCGACCGGTCCGACGACGACGCCCGCACCCGGACGAGACGGCCGATCGCCAACGCGCCCTCGTCGAGTCCTTCGAGTCGGAGAAGAAGCTCCGGGACGACGCCCGTGCCCGCGAAGAGGCGCGGATTCGTCGCGCCGTCGAGCTCTCCCTCCGTGCGGCCCGAGCAGGGGAGGCGGAGGAGGACTATCGGCGGGAGCGGCACCGTCCGGCCACCGCCGAACGCAAGGAGAGGAGGCGCGCGCAGAGGAGCTCGCGGCGTAGGGGAGGCGACGACGGGGCGGGGCCGTCGAACGCGCCGCCGGCGGTCGTAGCCTAGGTTTAGATGAAATCTAGCCGTTTTCATTCAAACTTTGTAATATATAATCAAAATTGAATGAAAACCTTTATTTTCCCGCACAAATATTCATTTGGGGGCGGCGTTTGGGGACGCGGACTGGGAGCGACGTCCCCCAAACGCGGCACGAGCAAAACACGTCCCCCAAACGCTCAATCCGGCGCGGTTTGGGGGACGCTTTGGGGGACGCGACTGGAGATGCTCTTATTTTTTTGAACATGGGTCGGTCCAAAAGGACCAATAGTTTCATTAATCGTAAGCAGTGGAAATACAATTTACAAAAAGGGAATCAAGAAAGTAAAAAATACATACAAGCCCCTACAATTTGCATAGATGACCTCAACAGCTCCTTCCCCGCATATCCGTGTCACAATACAGACAACTCACTGTCGCCGGGGACCGAACCACTTGGGTCGGTGAGGCAAGAGCACGCTGTACTCAATCCAAAGGGCCTCCACAGTGGCATAAAAGCCTCGAAGTTGAAGACCATCAGACACAAGCTGGAAGGAACACTACAAGAAATATGGTGACTAGCGACCCTCCATATTGGTCGCTGGAAGGTCATTGTGCACCATTTATGACCACGTCGTGACCAATAACTGTTGGTCGTCAGTTGAGCGTCACTGACGGCGCACAACGACCTTTTTTTTTAAATGGTCGTACTCCTCTACGACCAAAATTGATGGTCATAGATTCTACGACCAAAATTTTGGTCACTCGCTATCTAGCATGTCCACGTCAAATCCAACGTGGCAAATCCTACGTGGCAAATCTGTGACCTAACCAAATGGTCGTGGATGAAAATCAGCCCAGTCCACTTCAGCCATCTACATGGGCCAAGCCCAAGAAATCAACCTTTTCTATTCTTGGTGTTGGCCTTTTACTATGTATTTTTGTTTGGCCTTAGCCAATTCACAAGCAGTTCTATTTTGGGCCTTTGCCATTTTGCATTCCATTCGACTATGGGCCTTAGACGTTTAGCATGCTATTTCCATTTTGGGCCCCAGCCATTTCATATTCCATTTCATTTTGAGGCCTCGACAATTTTCAACAAATTGGTCCCGTCCTAAATTCTGACAGTAAACCAAAGACAAATTTTTCAAATGGAAGACATATGACATACAAAATAATTGAAAAATATTTAAATTTAGGCTGCAAAATACTTGAAATAATAGCTAACATTAGCCTATTACAGTCTTTCCATAGATGGCCATTGTGTGCCGAACTAATACAACTGGCACTAATGATAAGTAGTTCCTCTTTGCTTTGCAGGGCTTCAGGCTTCAAATTTCTTCAACCTGCCTGTAAAAGAGTTCAAAATGCAACACTTTTAGAGTTTGATGAACAGAATAATTACCAACATGTGTATCAATAATGTCGTAAGACAATACAAATTGCAATGATGGCAAGAATTAGTCTGAAACTGTAAGTCAGACAACTAGGAACGCATATATTAAAATTAGAATAAATGCCATCAGCACGACCACAATAGTTACAGTTTGATGTGGCTCCTTTCATTTCAGCATATAAAGGTGAAAAATGCAGATACCAAAATATTGTTTCAAGTACAGAACTATAAGCACAATCAATAGCATTTTTTGCAATTAAAAATGTAAATACTTGCTGATAAAAGATTATTACAAACAATGCACCATCTTAACAATAACTACATTCAAAAGGAGACATCTTCAAAACCAGAACTGTGAATGATATAGCCAATTAAAAATGAAACATTTAATGTGACTGCATGCTGCAGTATCCTGGCAGCATAATTATCAACTCAATGGCAGAACTCTGAAGTCTAGAAAATGAATGAAATCATGCTGCAGAGTCAATGCCAATCATTCAAAAATAAACTAATATGAAAATTTGATGTGCTCTAAATGGCGGAACTGAATGTTCTTTATCATCTAAATAGAAGTCAAGAACACAATCTTATAGAAACAAGAGACCCCAGTTCACACAAATAACTTCAAATTTGTGGGATCGCAATCAAATTGATGTAGAGAAATTATCACTGTTTGCAAAATTACAAGGACATTAAGTGGCCATACATCAGTTTCCATAACGATCTTGTTATCATTCAAAAAGCAAGAACCAGGAGTTGAGCATGGTCAGTTCACTGCAAAAAAGTTAGGATGCTATCAAGTAAATATGCACCATCATGTAAACAGAAAAGTGTCCAGAATCAGCTTGCAAGCCTACAATATTGCAGCAGATTACAAATTCAAACTAACAAAAGTGCAAAACACAATGGCATTGCCATTGAGTGGTGTTACATGTTAAGTTTCATGCCAACAGCTACAACAGAGAAGCATTAATTGGCTCTGAGCTCTCATACCTTGCTACAGGTCATTTCAGTTCAAGTCCAGGATTGTGTTGAGGAGATAATGATATATTACTATAACAGAACACAAAAAGTTGTAATTATGGCAGAACCATCAAACCACATCAATAACTATATGAGCAGCAGATAATCAAACTAGAACAATAACTTGCAGAATCTGGTTTAATTATGGCAGGCAATCAAACTAGAACGACAAGGATTTCTTTTACGAGTGCTAGAGGGACGAGCTAGATACCTTTTCTATATGACGAGCGCTAGAGATAATGATGTATTACTACCGCTAGAGTATTACACTAGCAATGAATGGTTCTAAACAGCTAGCAATATGTACATCAGTGAGAGATAAAGAACAATAGATGGTAATTAATGTTAGAATATTCTTAACTAACATATAGCAACATGTAAAGCAGTGATCATAAAGTAAACATGGTAATTTATGTGTACGTCAGTAATAAGTGGGATATGATGCCAACAGAGAACCTGACGAAAACTAAACCATGAACAAATACTAGTTCAGAACTGACCATGTAGTCTAGTCGAGTAGATAACTAGGGAGCGCCAACTTTATTCATGTACTATCTACTACTGCAACATGTATCAAGTAACTTTAGCTAGATAGCTACTTCTATCAGTTTGCTGGAAACTACGGTTGCAAACACTTGAGATGCCTGTTGTTTCTGCATCGAGATAGGGAAACAAGGAAACACACCAGCGCTGACAGATGGGTCATCCGTTTTGATTCAGACATCAGCACCAACAGCTAGAGCGTTAGTTCCAAGTGCAGCAGAGAGGCTGCTTTCAGGATTAGCAGTCAAACCAATGCTTGCATTAATACCAGCATAATCATGTAAGTACTGGAGCTAGACCTGCAAAGAAAGGGTAAAAAATCAAACTAAGCAATAAATTTCCAGTTACAACACAAATACATTGAGGGTCAAAACACTACCTTTCCAGATTTTTGACCAGGAACAGCAAAGCGGAAGATGGTCTTCGGCCCTGGTGCCGCATACGCATCAGCGGTAATTGTAGTAATGACCTGTCAAATAGATCAACGCAATCAGTACCAAGACTTTGAATTCACGGCGAAATTATTACAGTGTTCAATGCTAGTCAGTCAGACAACAAACTGGTCACAGTTTATTTCATCATAAGTATGGATATTGTAGGAATTGTTTGCACAATACTAACATATCGGATACAAGTATACATATAGAGAGAGAGACAGAGGTAGGTACATTAGATGCTGAGTTGGCCTTCACATCTATAGTGATTCCTTTGTTCTTGATCTGTGACTGGATCTCACCGAGTATCAGATCACCCTTCTTTGTACTGCTAGCAGTAACTGTCTACATAGAGAAATTCAAAGGAATGTAAAAAGCCATAGATATTATATACAGTTACAAGGATCTATCAACATAACATGTGATACAGGAAAAGGTAATATCAAGTGAAAACTAAGATATGCAGAGCAGAGGTTTGGCATACTGTAAACTTTTTATATACGAAAAACAATTGATGTAGATGACGAAAAACATGCACTGATTCGTTCATAGTTTATGTACCGAAGTTAGTGTTGTTTTAATTTTCAGTTTATGGTGCTATCATGCAAGACAGTGCTGCAGAAATGAAGGTATACGCATACTCTGAAGGTTATTGAATGTACACCATTTTTAAGGATATCTTTGCAAGAGAAGAGTGCAGAAATACGAGTTAGTGAGGCCTAAGTTCAACACCGGTTTGGAGACCCGTGTAAGTGTTCATCTCTTTTTATGTGGGAAGAGAGGTCAAGAGTGACAAGGTCCTTACACTAACTTACAACCGAAGGGTGACGATAAATATGAGTCTCTTTGCCAGGTCTCTGCTACCGCAACAAAAAGAAGAGGTGTTGTAATACCTCGGCCGGCCGGAGGCAACTCATGTCTGTCACCGTTACAACTACGATCAGGACCAGACCAGATTGCACAGTTCGAAATGGATGCGTGAAAAGACTGCACTTCGACCGAAGTGAAGAGAGCTGCTGCACATCCTAGATACAATCCATTTTATAGAGCAAATTAATGTGAGAGCTGATGCCTATTTTAAAAGCAAAATATGACAATTGGTTTCCTATGCACCCACTACCTATGCACACATCGATTTACATTATACATGCACGATTTCCCTACTATTACACCACAGAAATGAAAGATACAAATTCTAGGAAAGATACTTCGAGGAGGAGTAGAGTACCTCAACGGCAGCAGGAGGTTGGTGAGTGCGCTCCAGCAGCAGATCGTGGTTGTGAACGTCGCCGGCAGGAGGAGCAGCAGGTCGACATGCATCGGCCTGCCACAGGACGCCAGCGAGGGCAACCACCGGCAGGTCGACCTTGTGGTGCAGGGAAGAGGGCGTCGGTGTCGATCTCCAGCTGGGGCTCGTTCGGGAGGGGTTGGTGGAAGCCGGCCTGGATGGGGAACGAGGCGGAAGAGGGTGGTAGGCGCCGGAGCAGTCCGTGGCGCCCGGACGCGGTTGTCCGCGAGCTGCAGTCCCTCGGGTCGCTGACGTCGGTGAAGGCCAGGACTCGCTGGCCGTCCGCATATGTCCCGTGCGATGCAGACGATCGCCTAGCCGGGACACCACCGCTCGTTGCCGGAGCGCCTCCGTCGCCATGGACCTCCTACAGCTCTTCCTGGATCCTGTGCTAGGGTTTGCGTTGCGGCGGACGATTTGGAAGTTCGATGGGGTGAAATAGAAAGAGGGGGAGGAGAGGATTCAGGGGCGGGGATCGGCGGGGCAGGGCGTCACCGGAGTTCGCCGGGATCTTGGCCGGCGGCGGAGGTGGAGGAAAAGGGAGGAGGCGCTGGGAGAGGGGTAGGTACTAGGTCGTGGGGAGAGTAGTTCTGTTGGATGGGATGGGGGCGTGGGGCTCGGCAGGGCTCGCAGATGTGGCCTCATGCTAACATTTCGTCTCCCGCCTATGGGCTCATATTTTGGGCTGGCCATTGCTCGGTCTAAAATTTAGACTCTTGGCGCGTGAGCAAATATTTCGCGCGCGATTACTCATAGGTAGTAGTAATATTTCGGTTGATGGTTTCTCGACGGCTGAGATGGTCTTTCGGGAGGTCATCCCTGGGTAGGTTCTTCATGTCTTCCGATTGGCTATTGTGGTGCCCACGAAAAAGACAAATTTTGAAGTGGGTCAATTTTGAACTACATGTGCTTGATAGCTTGCTTATGACTTTTTACAAAAAAAAATAGGTTCACAGGTAGTTGTTTCATCAGAGATCCACAAAGAGTTATGCAATATTCAACCCCTGGAAAAGAATGGTGGCTCTGCTGCCGTTTTGACCATATTTTGAGGGGTCACGGATGTCTAGGGTTCAAATCCTTCGAAAGTGATTTTTTGATTCGCTTTATTGGCAGCCTATAAGTTTGGACCAGCTTGGTAGGGGCATGTGTTTGTGTATCACTTCCTACTAAAATTGGTTGATTTTACACCTCTAGGTCGGTATGTGGGTCTCACTTGTTAGTGGCGGGTCTAAAACTAGCCACCTTATCGAAAGTTAACATTTGAAGACGACGGTAGGTGATATCGGTGAGGTGGACGACCAATCATATTAAACCATCCGAATTAGGCGCCATTACCTATTAAATTGGTCTGTAATCCGCTAAAAATAAGGTCGTGGACCGTATCATTTTCTCTATGACCAATTCAAGTTAGGAAATTATGACTTTTCTAATCGGAATGGTCGTAATGATTTAGGGTTTGCACCCTCACAAATTCCTTAAGACCATTTAGTGCCAAATGGTCATAGATTTATGACTAATTCATCCACGGTCACTATGAGAAGGTCACTAGTTAACACATTTCTTGTAGTGGAACCGTCACGAACACCAGAGGAGGGAATGGCCGCCTTTTGACCATGGAGTACACTGGCAAGGACGCCGGCGTAAGGGACCTCCCAAGAGAAACAGAACCTCTCCCTGGTGGCGACTTGCTGATACGTCTCCAACGTATCGATAATTTCTTGTGTTCCATGCCACATTATTGATGTTATCTACATGTTTTATGCACACTTTATGTCATATTCGTGCATTTTCTGGAACTAACCTATTAACAAGATGCCGAAGTGCCGGTTCTCGTTTTCTGCTGTTTTTGGTTTCGTAAATCCTAGTAACGAAATATTCTCGGAATCGGACGAAATCAACGCCAAAGATCTTAGAATCCCCGGAAGCATCCGGAACACACCGGAGAGGTCGAGGGGGGCCACGGGGCCACCAAACCCTAGGGCCGGCGCGGCCGAGAGGGGCCGCGCCGCCCTATGGTTTGGCCCCCCTGTCAGCCCTCCGACTCCGACTCTTCGCCTATTTAAGTCGTCCTGACCTAAAACCTCGACACCAATTGACGAAAACCACAGAAACCTGCCAGAGCCGCCGCCATCGCGAAGCCAAGATCTGGGGGACAGGATCTCTGTTCCGGCACCCTGCCGGAGCGGGGAAGTGCCCCCGAAGGCTTCTCCATCGACACCGCTGCCATCTCCACCGCCATCTTCATCACCGCCGCTGCTCCCATGAGGAGGAGTAGTTCTCCATCGAGGCTCGGGGCCGTACCTGGTAGCTATGTGGTTCATCTCTCTCCTATGTAGTTCAATACAATAATCTCATGAGCTGCCTTACATGATTGAGATTCATATGATGATGCTTGTAATCTAGATGTCACCATGCTAGTCAAGTGAGTTTTACTTATGTGATCTCCGGGAGACTCCTTGTCCCACGTGTGTAAAGGTGACGAGTGTGTGCACCGTGTGGGTCTCTTAGGCTAGATTTCACGTAATACTTATTCACCTGTTGAATGGCATAGTGAGGTGCTTATTTATATCTCTTTATGATTGCAACATGTTTTATATCACAATTTATCTATGTGCTACTCTAGTGATTTGTTATTAAAGTAGTTTATTCCTCCCGCATGTGTGCAAAGGTGACGATGCGTGCACCGTGTTAGTACTTGGTTTATGCTATGATCATGATCTCTTGTAGATTGCGAAGTTAACTATTGCTATGATAATATTGATGTGATCTATTCCTCCTACATATGCATGAAGGTGACAGTGTGCATGCTATGCTAGTACTTGGTTTAGTCTGTTGATCTATCTTACACTAAAGGTTACTAAAACATGAGCATAATTGTGGAGCTTGTTAACTCCGGCATTGAGGGTTCGTGTAATCCTACGCAATGTGTTCATCATCCAACAAAAGTGTAGAGTATGCATTTATCTATTCCGTTATGTGATCAATATTGAGAGTGTCCACTAGTGAAAGTGTAATCCCTAGGCCTTGTTCCTAAATACTGCTGAGTTACTACTGCTTGTTTATCGTACTATCGCGTTACTACTGCTACATTACTACTCGCTTGTTTACCGTCCCGGGCAAAGCACTTTTCTCGGTGTCGTTGCCGTTGCTACTACTTATTCATACCACCCGTATTTCACTATCTCTTCGCCGAACTAGTGCACCTATTAGGTGTGTTGGGGACACAAGAGACTTCTTGCTTTGTGGTTGCAGGGTTGCATGAGAGGGATATCTTTGACCTCTTCCTCCCTGAGTTCGATAAACCTTGGATATCCACTTAAGGGAAACTTGCTGCTGTTCTACAAACCTCTGCTCTTGGAGGTCCAACACTGTCTACAAGAATAGAAGCTCCCGTAGACATCACTTGCCCGAACCCCAACCTTCCCTGCCTCCTGTTAAGCTTCATGCACTAACCACTTGAACCAAAAGTCCGAACTGATGAAAAGGGCTAGGCAATCTACTTATACACTTCAACACCCCCTCTCACGTGTGACGGAAAGACGAGAAGACAAGTCAACACGTGTAGAGAGGGAAAGAGGCAGCGGCGGCGGCCGGGCGCGGGATGGCAGGGTGCTGGGGCGGGCGGCTGCGAGAAGAGGGGAGAGAAGAGATAATTTTTAGAATAAATTGTGAAAGCCAGGATTTGAACTCGAGACCTGGGGCTCTGATACCATGTTAACCTTCATGCACTAGCCACTTGAACCAAAAGTCTGAACTGATGGAAAGGGCTAGGCAATCTACTTATACACTTCAACACCTCCAAGACAAGTAGAAGGACGAGATATAGCGTCAGGACTACCACCACCAAATCTGCGACGAACTTGACTTCGAGCCTTACTGATGGAGTAGTGCTCGACCTTATGCACCGCCGCATCTGGCTCCCATCATGGGAGCACCTAGACGAGGGCGAGGAGAAGACGCGGACATTAGGGCATCTCCAACCGGGCGATCCATCCCGCGCCCGCGCGTCCGGATGGGTCCAGCCGGAAAAAAACCCGGCCCAGCGCGCGGACCCATCCCTAAAACGGATGCCCGCGGCGTCCGGATCGACGCAAACCCGGCCCAAATCTTGGCCGGGTTTGCGTGGCCGCGGACGCGAAAGGCTGGTCGCTCGCGTCCGCCCCTTGTTCGCCCCTGGCCCGCGTGTCATAGACATGAACAATATTTTTCATTAAAAAGAACTCATTACATTTTTTTTGTAGCTACTACTTCTATCCTAAATACGTACGGGGCCGGCGGGCTCGCCGGCGACTCCTCGCCGGCTCGCCGTCGGGGCCGTGGATTTCACTCGACGCGGGCGGCCTGTACGCGTGAGGATTCCACTCCAGCTTACGAGCTGGGTGGCGCGTCGACGGCGGCGTGGGCGGCGGTGCGGGCGGCGGCGCGGGCGGCGGCAGCGGCGGCTTGGGCGGAGGCCACCATCCTCCTCCTTTCAGTCCGCGCACCTCGGGCGCGCTCGCGCTCTGCCTCCTGCGGCGGAATCATCGGCTTCCCGCATAGCTCCACCTCCTGCAGAGCGGCGCGTTCCACAGCGGTGCGCGCCTCCAGGCGGACGCGGCCGGCGGCTCGGGCCTCGTGGTTCTCCTGCCGCGCGGCGCATACGCTCTTGCCGGCCGCGCTCCGCCGACTCGCAGCATCCTCCCGGCGCGCCGCTCGGGCGACGACATCCGGATGAGGTGACGGGCTGCTCGCATAGCGAGCGGCCTCGTTCTTCGGCCGAGGAGGTCGCCTAGCGCGGCGGCGGCCGGCCCGCCGCATGCCCTCGTGCTCCTTCGTCACGCGCGTGAGGTCGGCGAGTCGCTCCTCGATGGCGGCGTTGATGTTCGCCAGCGCGAGGTCCTCCTCGTCGACGGGCTCCTCCGCGGCGGCCGCCCCCTCCTCCGCGGACACGTACCAGCCGTCCGCGGTCTCGTGCCAACCCTCCGCGGCCGCCTGCACCATCTCCACGTCACCGGCCTTCTTTGCCGCCGCCTCGGCAGCGACGCGGAGCGCCTCGTCGTCGGTGACCCATCGCGAGTCCGCGCGCTCCTCCTCCTCCGTCCGTGGGAACCTGGCCCGGGCGGCGAGGGAGAGCTTGGCCCATGTGGCCTGCAGGGTGCGCGGCATGGCGGCGGAGAAAGGTGGAGGGGAGAGGATGGTGTTGCGGTCTGTGTGAGACCGCCGCCGTCTTTTATAGCCGGCGGCCTGGCGGGAAACTTGGGCGCTCGCGCGCGCCAACGGCGTTTTGGTGCGCGCGGGAACTTTCCCGCGCGTTCCACCGCCCACCATGGCTGTCCCGTCGAGGCCTGCCATGGCGCAGCGCCGCGCAAGGAAGACGAACCACGTGGCGTCTCTTTGGGTCGCCGCGTTGGGCGCCGCGCGCGACCCAAACGGACACGCGGACGCGGGGCGCTGTCCGCGTGTCCGGGCGGCGACCCAAACGGCCCAAAACGGACGGCCCAGCGCGTCCGTTTGGGTCGCCCGGTTGGAGATGCCCACATCCGGCCAGAGTAATTTGGCAGCTTCTGTTGTATTGTGATCCAAATTCATATACTAAAGGGAGGCTAACTTCTGACGAGCGGAGCGAGGCCCGTCGCCGGAGGCTTGGGCCGAAGCGTACGGTACGGATCGTTGGTACCGCCTATATATACATCTTGTAAGCCGCCGGCTAGGGTTCATCAGATTATAAGATAACCCACGGTGTTTGTATACACCTCCCGATATAGTGAAGTTTTGCTGGCTGGCGCCCGTGGTTTTTTCCCCTTCTGTGTTGGAAGGGGTTTTCCACGTTAAATCTTGTGTCCCCTGCGTGTGTTCTTGTTTCGTTCTTTGTTATTTGCTTGTCGCTTTTATAACAGCTTCCTCCCGGCGTGACGCCAACCGACAATATGAAGTCAAACCCTAACACTACGATGTACACTACGAGCGCGCGGATTCTCAATGTGAAATCCCTAATATTAGGCTAAAAAGAATGAAAAAAAACTAACAGAAAATAGCTTTTAAATTTCGCACTATTCAACGGTCCCAAATATGCACTTTTCTCTTTTTAAATTCCAAACTATAAGGTACCTTTTCTAATTAAAATTTTGTACATGGTAGAATACATCGTTCACCATATACAATTTTTTTTTAGAAAACTTGGATTTGCAGTGAGCATTTTGCAGTGGCACATAAATAGGAGTCTGGGACTTCAAGTTTTAGTGTAAAATACTGCTTCCAGGCTATCGATGCCTGCTGCATGCAACAACACTGATGTTTTAAGAGCATCTCCAGTCGCGTCCCCAAACCGTCCCCAAACCGCGCCGGATCGAGCGTTTGGGGGACGTGTTTTGTTCGTGCCGCGTTTGGGGGACGTCGCTCCCCAGCCGCGTCCCCCAAACGCCGCCCCCAATCAGAAATTCAAATAGATGCATTCAAAAGAGATCGTTCCCACCGATTCGTCGCGATCAGAGTAGTGGCGATCAAAGTACTGGGCGCGCGATCATATTATAGGCCGGTGGTGCATGCAAATTAGAAGAAGGGGTTGCGCGACGGCGTCGTATCCTGAGTCGACGCAGGCCCGTCGAGCACGATGACCTCGTCGCGATCTGCCTGTTGCTGTGCATGGTGCGTCTGCTCCGTCGCCGACGCAGAGGCCGACGCAGGTGTAGCAGTAGAAGACGCGTCAGCCTGCTCTTGCTGCGCTGCCGCTGCCAGGGCCGCCGCGTCCGCCGCCGCCATTTTAGCTTCGATGTCGTCGAGGATCTGGCCTTTGAAGAAGTTGTGCGCCGCTCGCGTCCGGGGAGACATTCCCTTTGTCGACGTTCTCAGCAGGGACATGTCGTCCCTGCGTTTCTTGAGCTCCAGCTTCTCCTCTTGCCTCTTGAGCAGCTCGGCCCACCTTTGGTCGGCCTTCTTGTCGCGGGAGATAAAGGTCGAGGAGACGTCGGCGAGGCATTTCGTGATCGACGCCGCGTCTTCTCGGACGACGCAGCGGCCGGCCAAGGCGGCCTTGGCAGCCTTGTTGCCAGTAGGACGCCCTGTCGAAGTTGCCAGCGGCGCGTCCAGATCAATGGCGTCCTTCCATTGGACAGCGACAAGCGCGTCAACCGCCATTTCTCATTCATTTTGAGAGCTTGCCATAGCAATGCATGAGCACGAAAGACTTGTGACCTTCCGAGTTCTTCGCGTACAAATCCATGGCCCTATCAAACTAACCAAAGGAAGCAGAGTCATTTCATCGAACACAATGTAGGTGCTACGGATTATGGAAGAAAGATTCGTACCAGTTGGGCGACGTCGGCGCCGCTGTCGCCTCTGGTCTCTAAGTCCTGATGGTACCCATGGAAGGAGTTCACCGACGCCTGGATGATGGCCCATCGCGTCGACATTGCAAAGAGTCGTACCAGTTGGGCGACGTCGGCGCCTCTGTCGCCTCTGGTCTCAAGTCCTGATGGTACCCATGGAAGGAGTTCACCGACGCCTGGATGATGGCCCATCGCGTCGACATTGCCTTCTGGCTCCTCTTCATTGGCACTTTCTGGTAGTCGATGTTGATCAGCTTGCGCTCATCGAACTCGGCCTTGATCCTCGCCCAATACTTCCCGCTTTTTTGGTTGGCGCCGATGATAGAGTCATGGCTCACCGTCGCCCACGACTCGCACAGACAAAGATCTTCCAGAGGCGTCCACTTCGGGCCTCGTGTGCCCGACGCCTTCTTCTTCTTCTTCGTCCTCACGCCGTCCGCGTCTACCTCCACGAGATCATCGTCACCGGCACCCTCGTCGTCCTCTTCCTCGCCGCCCTCTTCGTCCTCATCGTCGTCCTCCTCGTCGTCCTCCACCCCGTCCTCTTCCTCGTCGTCCTCCTCCTCAACCCCGTCGTCCTCCTCAGCACCGGCGCCGTCGTATTCGAGCGGACCCCTGCGGCCGGTGAAAGGGTCGCCATCCGGACCGAGTCCTGGCTCGCGCTGCTCGTACGCCGGTGAGTAGAGGTTGTTGGGGTTGAAGCCGCCGTGCGGCAGCGCATCCTGGTAGTGCGGCGACAAGTTAGGCGTCACGCACCCGGGAGTGGCGGAGGGGCCGTCGTTGTAGAAGGCGGCTTGCGACGGAGAGATCACTCCCGGAACGTACACCGGCATGGACGTACTCCATGGGCTCGCGTTGGTGGCGGCGATATACCCGGCCATTACATGCTGGTGCTGGCGCACCGCCTGAGCCTTCTTCTCCAGCTCCGCCGCCCTCCGTCCTTTCCGCTCTGCCGTCGATAGCTTCCGGCGCAGGCAATCTTGCTGCCATTGATCGTCGGTCCATCCTTCAGGCTTCTTCTTCGCAGCCGGCGCCTTCCGCGGCTTCGCGAACGGCGATGTCGCCCCTTTCGTCCCATTGCCCGGCGGCTTCTTGGCCGCTTTCTTCGCCATCTTTTTGGGGGCTGTCGGCGGCGCCATGTGGAGAGGGTAGCGGCGGCGGGTGGACGGCGGGAGGGAGAAAGAAATCGGCGGGATAGGAGAAATGAATCGGTGGCGGGATATGTTTTGGGAGGCCTGTGCGCGGCGGTATAGGCGCGATTTGGCGGGAGCGGCGGGATTTGGCGGGAGTGTGAGACGAATTTTCCCTATGCCGCTGACGGGTCGGCCCCGCCACTCCCCGCCTCGCTTTTCGTTGTGTCCGGTGTCCCCGGTGCGTCCCCTGTGGGACGGGGACGGGCTCGGGCGCCGGATACCGTATCGGGCTGCGCCGGACAAAATTGGGCTTTGGGGACGCGGCTGGAACGCATTTTTGTCCGGCGCGCCCCAAATCCCTTTGGGGGACGCTTTGGGGGACGCGACTGGAGATGCTCTAAGCGCCTTGTTTAAGAGCTCCGCGGTGTGGGTGCTCTAAGTGATACCGGTTGGCGGTTGCTAGCGGCAGGCTCTTAAAAACAATCACAAAATTTGTGGAATTTAACATAAAATTTGTAAAATTGCAAGCACGTTGAATCCCTAGCTTGCATAAAAAGGCATGCAACACGTTCAAAAAAAAAACAAGGTAGGCAGGCCTAGCTAGCATCCCCGTTGACGATGGCGGACCGGTGTGCTAACCTGACAGTGGTAAGTGTGAGTTTGGAAAAAATATCACGAAACCCATGCAGGATCACAGCCGAAAGAGCGTGTCACTCCACTACTGATTTTGATTTCGTGGCACTAGGAATATCTGACCGTGACTTCATATCCTTCTCTGCATTGTTGATTGGGGTCATGTCTCTCACTATCTTTTGGAAAGGGCAAATTTGATGTGCTAAATCATCAACCACCAGTTGTACGCATAACAACTCTATAACAATACATCGCAATGTCATGGAACAGTGTCAACGGAAGTGGGCAAAACCAGCGGGAATAATATTAATTCCCGTCAAACTAATGACTACCAAGATATTGACGGAAATAATATCGAAACAAAAAATTCAAGGTAGACGTATGAAGATATCATCATTGAATTCAGATGTGCTTTCATCGATCGAGTAGTAAGAGTTAAAAAATGATAGCTCATGTTGCCGCCCGAGAAGGAATATATAGTTGATAAAATGGGCATGCATGCAAGTGGGATAAAAAAAAATTCCATGCTTTTCAAGTTTTGATAAGATACGACCTTACTTGAACAAGTGTTGATAAGATGTATCAGTTCTATTGGTTAGTGGCTGGGCAATTGGTTGCTTTCGGCGTATGTGTGCGAATATGCATATCTATCAACGTCAATGAACTCCTTCGCCGATTCATTATTTCTTGATGGTATGGTATTCACAATTTTTTAAGACACCACTAGAGCTGCAAAAGAAAATCTTGTCATCGGTCGTTGTATTTTCTTGTATCCTGATTAGAAAGGTCGCTCTCCCTGCTACGAAAGAAACGGAAGGGGAGACCGCTTTATGTTCTTTTCTTTTCCTGTTTATAGTTTTGCATTGAAATTTTACAAATTAATAAATATAATAATACCGTGATACTACTCCGTGAAACTACCAATTATAGAGATAGTATCAATACATAAGTACGGTATGCACGACACTACTATATGATAGTATTATAGAGATAGTATTACCCGGTATTACCAGCCTTAAAAACACATGCAACATTTCTAAAATTTAGCCAAAAAGAATGTAAAATTGCAAGCACTTTGAATGCCTTGCATAACAGGATCACAACCAAAAGAGCGCGTCACTCCACTAATGATTCTGATTTCGTGGCACTAGGGATATCTGATGGTGACTTGATTAGTACTGTGCAGTATTGATCGGGATAATGTCTGCCTCACAAGATATGCACCCCAGCGTCTCTCACTTTCTTCTGCAAAGGACAAGTTCGATCTTCTAAATCATCAGGGAACAGTGTCAGCGGAGTGAGCAAAACTGGCGGCTGTCAACCTAGATTCCAAACCGATGTCTAGCGAGATATTCGCGGCAACAATATCGAAAGGGAAAAAAAAGATACCAAGTAGACGTGTGAAGATATCATCGTTGATTTCAGGTGTGCTTTTGTGGGGGCATCTCATCTATCGATCAGTAAGAATTAAAAACGTTACTAGTAGCTCATATTGACTCCCCGAGTACTAGATAAAATTGGCATGCAAGTGGGATAATAAAATCTTCCATGCTTTGATAGGATGTATCAGTTCCATTGGTCAGTGGCTGGGCAATGGGTTGCTTTCGGCATATGTGTGCCCATGGATGTCAATGAGCTTCCTCGCCGATATATTCACATTTTTTTTAAGACCCCACCAGAGCTGCAAAAGAAAATCTTGTCATCTGTCGTTGTATTTCCATGTATCCTGATCAGAAGGTCGCTCTCCCTGCTCCGAAAGAAACAGAAGGGAATGCCGTTTTCTGTTCTTTACTTTACCTTTTGTCTGCAACTCCACACACATTTGTCACTGGAGAAATTGAACAGCAATTACGAAGCCATAATGTGTACATGTAACTGTCATGGTCATAAGCTTATAATCTCCAGTGGAGTTGATCGAAACAGGTTGGAGCTCGCCGACGTGGGCGAGTGATGGACGCCGGGAAGCTGTCATCGCAGCCTCGTCACCACGTACACGCTCCCGGCCGGCCGGTCCGTCGCTTTCGGGCGGCGCATCCGGCCGAGAGGGAATCGCTCAGGTAAAGACGCGAGGCTTCTCCCGGCTTTGGCTCACGTCGCCGGCCAGCGATCACGTCGGCACTCTCGGCGGAGGGTCGGCGGCGAAGAGATAACCATGAGCACGTCCAACCATGGGCGGCCGGCGCGTCCAGCTCGACCGATCCCTGTACCGGCGTACGTGCGATGCCGACGCGGAACCGCACGCCTTTTCGGATTAAATTGCCCGCCAATCATGATCGCGTCGCGCGGTTGGCTTGCCTGCGATCCACGGCGGCGCGAGATGGATATGACGGCGAGCCTTGGCGCCATCCGCGCCGCGCCGGCAGAAGAAACAGAGCCGGAGTGGAGGCAGACAGCGGCATGCGTACGGAGGCTTTGTTGTTTTGCAACACTTGCTGAATGCGATCGTCGGCGAGGTTCGGCGCGCGAACCCCGCACGCCAAAGGGAATCCGATCTTCGGAGGTGGTGCATGCTGCCGACATGGCGTGGCATGGGCGCGCCAAGTTGCGCAACCAGATAGCTAGATGATGAGCTGACGCTGACGTCGCGAAACGAGGACGGTTGCAATAAGCATGGGGCTATCTGCAGTGACACCTTTCAGATACTGCTTCACTGGTTATTGAAAGCTAACTTTTTTAGTTTATTTATTTTAGATAAACAAACATAATGCATCAACTTAAACTGTGACTCGCCAAGGCGGCTGCCCAAGTGCATCGGGAACAGAAGGCAGGAGGCTCCGCCGTCGCGGCAACCACCCCGCACTCGAATGGATAAATGCACATCGAAGAGTGATTTCGCACATCAGAGAGTGAGTTTGTCATCGTAAAATAGTTACTACATAATAACCACTTACATAGTATTAGATAGATAGATGAGAGTGAATATACTGAACTCAGCGACATTTGATCCGGCGTCAAGTCGGTGTTCTATTGGTCCAGCAAGATGTGTGGGGTCCACTGCTGATGATTGGCTTTCCCGTTTCTACTGGTATTTTCCATCGGTTAAAAAAATGATAGCTGCTGCTGTGGTCTCATCCTCAAAAGCTAAGGCCAATACAATTTTGCCATGTGCCCCGTTCATATGCCGCCAAGTTCTACTGAGAGTTTTCCATAGATGTAGTGTAAATTGTATTGCTAGCTTGTAGTGCTGAGAAGGAGAAGTAAATGACACTGGTAACAAATTTCCACGAAGATCATACTCACAAACTTAACACATTGTTCTGTTGGGTCGCGGCTGCGCCTGCTGGCCAGGAACGATGCACTCCGGCCTAGCAACATCAGCGACTGCACCCATGGCAAGCCCCAACCCTATCGCATCTGGATGAAGAGTACCACAGTTGAGTCAAATGTTTGTGCTTTGCCACGGAATAACCAAAAAATATATGCATAATTGCAAACAATTGTTCTAATTTCATAAATGTAAACCGAATTTGATGTCACGTGATTTCCGTTTACATGGTTTCCAACTTTCCATTAATACATCATCAATATTGATTCAACCTAAATGTTTCATGTCAAGGTAAAACAAAGCTCTTCGCAAACATCACATGGACCTGAGAGAATTAATGGTCTGCGCCCACACACACACGCAGATTTTTTTTCAAAAGGGGACACTATCGTTGATTAAAGAGTGTAATGCTCCGATGATTATTCAGTAACTGAATGTACTTCCATGGTTATGTAAAATGATATATCTCCAAGGTCCCGGTTTCTTTAGTGAAAGCTAATGCACGTGCTTCTTAGAATAACGAGTCTAAAATCAAAAGGCGGGATGTTAGTGTCAGATGGTGCTACTGTTAATAATTGAAAAGGAAATAAATGCATCTCTCGAGAACAAAGGATAAAAAAGGCTCGTTAGGCAACATTACTGAAAAGTAGACTTAAGATTCAGAGGTTTTAGCACATGTACAAGGCTAGCTGCTTATGCGGACGCTTAAGTTCATAAAAATAATTCCCATAAATTCTAATTATCAGCTAAGCGTTCTAGGCTCCATTGCTAGGCGCTAATTCCAGTCGCTACAGAATTAAAAGTAAATACCAACCATAGGCTAACGCGCTCCTAAATTCACGCAGTGGGGGCATTTTCTTGGCTAGCGCCGCCGCAAAGGAAAGAGCCGATGCTAAGAAAAATCCCGAGTATGATTGGGAATCACGCAGACGGGAAGTTCATCCTAGCGCCCCATGTAAGCGGCGGCGTTGTACATGCCCTTACATACCAATTCAAATATTTTGACCTTCAAGAGCACTACTGAATATAAATGGTGCCAAGTGCAAGCAAGATCTAACCTTAACAACCGTGTCCAACTTTGCCTGAGCAAGTGAGCCTCAAAAATTCTGAACGCGGATCTTTGAAGTAAATGGGAGAATATATCCAAACGCATCCAAACCAGTCATTTAGTAGAGGTATCAGTACTTTCACTTAATTGATCATGCTTCATTGCATATCAACCACAAATATAAGTATCAACCTGCACTAAATCCTTGCTATATCTAACAAGTAACACCGGCACTATCCAACCACCAAGGAGAATCGGTAGAGTATACTCATTTGAATTTTACTAAAATGTAGGTCAAGAGTTTGTTCCTAGTATGCTACTGGCAAATACACCGGATCTAACCAATGTATATTTATTTCTCGATCATAACTGGTTAAATTAATATGGGACACAAGAGCTCATTTGTATAAGGTAATAAATTAAAATTTTGGGTGTCTAGATATAAACACTAAACTCTCAATAACAGATCATAAGTGGCAGTAAGACCTTAAAGTATATTTTTGACTGAAGCTGACATACAAAGGGAGAAAAGAGCACAAAACTGTGGCATGAATCAATTTGTTCATAGATCATAGTTTCATCTACGCACTTGGAAAATTGGTTGCCCTAATATTGTAATAAATCATATACAGTCAAGCTATTGTAGCGTAGGTAGGATCATTGTATTACCAAAAAGCTTATTTGATTACAAGGAAAGTTAGGAGCTATTCCTCTGGGCTCTGGCTGAATGCAAAAAATCCCGTCCTTGGCATTCCTCCTCATGTTTGGCATATGAAGGTTAGAAAGTGTACTCTGTACGCATGGGTAATATGCACAGAAATGTTTCTAGAAAGAAGCATCATCTTCACCTTGTGTTAGCTCTTTGCTGGATAGAGGATGTTGGTGTCGACACTCGTCCTGGCCTACAATATCTCAATATTCACCGAAAATTAGGTTCACACTTCGAGATCTACAATATTCGAGAACTGAAAAGCCAAATAAGTTTGCTTTAATTATCCCGAACTACAAAATAAAAATTTATGCTTCCATGTACACCATAATCTCATCCCCAAAAAGGAGAAACCAAACAAAAACAAAGCCTACCATTGGATAGCATGCTCAGCTTCTAAAGAAAGAAGAGAATGACAGAGTGTAAAACAGCAAAACATAAATCAACGGTTTCATATATAGAATACAATTTCTTGCATAAATCAGTAGTTGATGCGTACAGAGTTTATACATCTACAGGAGGGACAAAAAAGAAATGAAAGAAACTCTCTCGTGCACAGGAATGCACCTATATGGAACATGAGTGAGTTTATGCGTCGCGTAGAATGGTCTTGCCTACATGATGTTCTGCAATCATGGGTATACCTTCTGGCTTAGCACTTTTTTTTGAAAAGAATGCAATATTAGCCAGCAAAGTAAAGGCACCACTTCGGTTGGAACAAGCTATAAATCATGCATAATATAATGATGTATACAGGGCCAGGGTTGGAAATTTAAGAAAATAATGTTATATTATCCAAGCAAATTTTACCAATCATTTTGTCTTCTGATGGTGATTTCGATAGTGGTTGATACAGTATCAACATCCAAACGAGTACCGTCATCTGCATCATAAGGCGCCAGGAACCGATCAACAATGCTAGAGTTTAATCTGAGCTTAACTGCTAGAGCTTGCTCATTTAGAGGGCCTCATAGGACTAAGAATTCACCTGCATATAAACATTCACTGTTTAAAATATACATCAGGTCGATCTAAAAAAATGCATGGGGACCATCTGGAAAAATGCACATCTTCTAGTATACAGAAGTTGAACTATGTAGAACCAACTAAATCCATACAAATCTAAGAGCTTGAGGACATGCCGACGGTGGAGCTTTTAGGCGACAGATGCTCCAAGACGTCAGCTGGTACAACACTTCGAGAAATACATCAAAGCATACGCATACACCTGCACATTCACCATCTTCAGGTAGCAACTGGAATTCCACCAAAAGATACAATCGTGTACTAAAATTATTAACTTATCTCAACCATTCACTCACTGTTAGAGCAAATCAACAAGTAACTAATACATGTACCAAAAACGGATGTGGGGATCACAGACACATACATTGCAAAATAATGAGCAGATTTATCTCGGTTAACTTCATACTGGAATAGATCATTCTCTTTCCACTATTTCTCATACATTTAAAGTCTCTTTTATCTGATTCATGGGTATATTCAAAACAAAACGTCAACACTATATGTACAAAGAAACAACCTAGAGCAAAACACCCAACATGACTTCTTAAGATGATACTCACCCTGCACACCTCCATAGAGCTTGACCTTGCTGCCACAATAAGTCAATAATATAAATCTGTCTGCATTGTTGTTGCTACTGATTACTAAAAACTACCATTTGTAGCTCAAAGAAGAAGGACATGGATAAAGAGCAAGGAACAAATCAACCAGCAATGGTGACTCCACCAGTAATACCAATTGTCAGTACTATATCAGCTAGGGTACTTGTAATGTTTTAGATGACCAGTACATGAAAGTGTTTCTCTAGTTGGAAGCAGACAAAGAATGCATATTCAGAGCAGGCATGGAACATCTAATCTAAATTTAGAAACAAACTAATAGAACACAACGACCTTACATCATGTTAGAAACTTACTTAAACTTCAATTTGTTACAGCCTTCAGATGGCCACGCCGAGACATTCCCATTCACAATAATGGAGAAAAGGGACTTGCTGAACGTAATAGTAGTAATAACATCAGTTGAGATCAATGAAAAATTACTCCATTGTAGAAGAATGATGAGAATCAAGTGTCCTGGTCCATGACCAAGAAGCTAAACCAGTTGTAAGATTAATTCTGCATTTCTCATATTTTCATCCAGAAAATGACCAGACAAACCAACCATTAACAATATCCGCAAAGATATTCTGAGCCATACAATGAGGTCTGTAATATCTGCAACTCTTATTATTCCACTGCCATGTCAGCATTATTCTTTTGACCTCCAAATCTTTTCTAAGAAGAAGAAAACATAAAATCAAAGTTGAAAGAGCAGGATGCATGATAAAGATTCACAAATAGCTTACTGCAAAAAAGCAAGTGTTGTTGGTGCGTGTTCTCTTCTCTAATAGGAAGATGGAGCCTGAAGGGATCTGATGCCATAGGCACTTCTGCAGTTTTGCGGACACATCAGGGTGCTGCGCTCATGAGGAGCCAAGCACACACAGAGGCACCCGTTGACCCAACATCTCCCTGGCCAGGCGGGTGAGGTAGCATCCTTCGGCACCATGGCTGTCATGCGCGCCAGCAGCACCCACGCGGAGGAGAAGGAGGCCCAAAGGACCGGTCGATGAAGATGTTGTCGCCTGTCGCCGCGGTCGTTGATCTGGCCGGGTGGGTGTAATCTGTTGCGAGGATGCTGGGATTAATAGCCGGATATGTGCGTTCGTCGCCGCTGCTTCCATCCGCGTGCCCCTCGCCGGCGCTGGTCAGAGCTGCAGAAGAGGGGCGTGGCGGCGAGTAGGATGGGGGAGGTGAGGATTGCGATAGGGTTCCCCTGGGTTGACCGAGCGAGACCTTCGAGCCTAAGGTGGCTTCCGTTGGGCTTGGCCCATGTGCGGGCTAGCGGGGCGAAGCGACGGAAGACGCGACGGACGACGAAAGAATTGACGTATTGGGCAGAATACGAAATCAGTTTAGTCTTTTTAAGTAGCAGAGAAAAAATTAACCCTACCCTAGCAGGCACCAACACGGATAGAGCGACCAAAAAAATCCGACCAGAATGCACCACTCACAAGGCATATGTCACAGACATGTCACCGGAATCTAGGCTGCTGCTGTCTTGCCTCTCAGGCACATCATGTTGGCAAAAGCAGCGAAAATCGAACACGAAGAAAGCACAGCGCGCGATTCCCGAAATGACTGTAGACTAGGTCATGGAACCGGCAAAAGTTTGCTGGCTCGATCGCCCGGCACAGTACAAACATCACTCGTCCTGTCAGTTTTCCCTTGCAGCTACAGCTTTGGTAGATCGAGCAAGGATGTCTGACGGCTCAACCAGCGAGTACGTGTTACTGCTGGTGTGGTTGCATGTGAATGGTTGATCCTGGCGTCTGGGCGATTACACGAGATCAAACAGCGTGTTCATGCCAAGGTGATCTGGGTAAAGTTTTATTGGGGAATGATTAGTTTGGATGAGCTTTTTTTGAGCTGTGTTTGGATGAGCTAATGGAGACGCCGGTGTTCAGACCGTCAGAGAGAGAGAGAGCTCGTGAGTTCTTCCGAGCTCCGAGAATCGGCCGACGCGCAACAAAGCACTAGGAAGCTGGGCCGTCGTGTTTGCGCAGCTTCAGTTGGGTTCTGTCTAAAACTTTGGTCCTCAAGCGAGACAGCTGGTTGCAGGCCTACATCTACGAGACCTACTAGACCAGCCCATTATATGTTATCCGTTATCCACTAGAGAAAACTTTTTTCTAAAAAAAAAACTAGAGAAAACTCTGTTGAAGGTTAGGGCTTCTAGCGGAAATTCACTTTTTTTAAAAAAAATCCACTTGTTAGGAGTTCCATGTGACAACCATTTCTTAAGAACTAGTATTGAAGGCAGAAGAAAGTCCACTTTTCATCTTTCAACTCTATATGTAGTTTGTTTATTTCCATCGCCAAGGTTTCATGTGATATATTGTCGTCTCATCGTCGAGGTCATCTTCCCGCCTCCTTGCCTCGCTGGATCCATGTTAAGCTCAGAATTGTCGCCACGCTCCTTGCTGCATCACGCAAGCTTTTGCGGATCAACTTGATCATGAGACACGAACACCCGGTTAACAGCATAAATACTATCTAGATGATGTAGCTTGGTTATATATGCTCAATTATATGCGAGAAAGATATGAAGATTGAGAAGAAAGTGCACCAACTACAAAAAATGAAGTACTCAACAAGATTAGAGAAACATAGTCGTAACATACCTGTGTTTGCATGTGGTGCTTTAATCTTATATTTGTAATCAATTTCTTTTGTGCAAGGTGTGAATGATATATCTTGAAGTTTTGCTTTTGTCGTGACGATATAGTTTGTGTTTTCATTGCAAGATGGTTGTTTGACAATGTGATATGCTCATAATAATGGCACAATTGTCTTTTATTAGGTATGTTTCATCTACAACTAAACCATGAGCATACATGACCCTTATATGATGGATTTTCACGGTCCAAACATGACATTCAAAATACTAGGAGATTCCCAATTCTGGGCTGGCCTTATGGTGACGAAGAAGTACTTCTTTCCATATGGTTCTTTCTCAATAAGAGATGGCTCGGAAATTAGGTTCTGGGAGGACAAATGGCTTGGTAACGCCACACTTCGAGAACAATGTCCGGCCTTGTAGAACAATGTGCGCCACACTCGCTAAGGTGTTGGAAACTTCACCTCCAAATGTGTCATTCAGAAGACATCTCATTGGCCCTATGTTATCATATTGGTATGCTTTACTTCAACGTCTGGCTTTGATCCATTTGATCCATTAGAAGCAGGGTCTGATGAATTTCGATGGAATCTACATGAAAGTGGAAACTTCGATTCAATGTACAAGGCTCTAATCCAACCGGAGGTGCCAGTTGATGATAATAACAAACTTTTGAAGATGAAAATCATGCTTAAAACTAAAATTTTCGCGTGATATCTTCGTCGAGGTGTAGCTCTTACCAGAGATAATCTTGAAAACGCAATTGGCATGGAAGTAATATGTGTGTCTTTTGTCATCAAGAAGTGACTATACAACACTTTTTCTTCCAATGAAAATTTGCTAAATCGTTGAGATAGGTTCTACATTGTACCCACCACAAAGCGTTGCAAATATTTTTGGTAATTGGCTCAATGGTATGGATCCTAGGTTTAAGCTACTTATTACTGTGGGAGTGATCGTCCTTATTTGGTCGCTATGACTATGTACAAATGATAAGGTTTTCAATGATAAAAACGCTCTGTTCGTGGTTATCTCTACAGCGGACGGAGCATCGCGACATGTTTATGAACTTATGTACACGATTGGAGGATGCATCGAGAGATATTTTTACGCTACATGGATGACAACTTAGATATCTACGGGTTGGTTCTCCATCCCCATAGGCGCGCTCAAAGTTTCTATCATGATTACTTCTTGACAACCTAAGTTTTTTTTGTAACTTATGGATTGGAACGGTTGTGTGCATATTAGTTATGCAGAGGCTGGTGTAATGCTTAAACAGTTTAAATAATAAAACATCTTTTATCAAACAGAAATTAAAACACAAAGATGCACATACTAATCCGGATTGGCAGATACAAAACTGAATTCAGCTATGTGAATTTCTAGCAGTATTCACTTAACCATCCGCCATCCGGATTAGTGGATACAAAATTAAATTCAATCCCACTAGAAATTCAATTCATTGAGATCATAAATTAAAGCACAAAGATCTGCATTTGCATAACAAAGATCACATTCACATATCACACTACTAAAATATGATCGATAGTTCACCACCAAAAAGAAGATCCCATCACAAAACCGTCTTCTTAGCCAATGATCGTTCCATACGCATAACCTTGGAGAGCGGCAAGAGCAGCCTCGACGTTATTTTTCTTGAAAAAGTTGACAACCCCAACGTCCTTTACTACGCCCTATCTTCGAATCCCTTGCGACGGACACACTTTTGGATTGACCTGAAAAAGATGCATGTTTTAGACCGGTTTCATCAGCGTCAAGAGAGAGGTTGCCCAGGGTTAGGGCGACCTTTGTGCCGTGCCAGGCATCAGGGCCGGTGCTCGAGCAAGCAAAATAAATATAGTTTACACTAAACTTTTATAGTCATGTATAACTTATTTTATTATACACTTTTTTCATTACACATTTAGCACAACTAATTAAATATGAAATGTTACTAATATGATTGTATAATTCTTTTTATTGCAATGTATATTAATCATTAGACTTACGTTGTGCTATTTTCTATTTTATACAAAACTATATCATTTTTTACTATATAACTTTGGAAAATTGTATGATCCTTATTTTTTTACATTTGCATTAATGTTTAAATACCTATAATAGTTTGGTAGATATATCTATTGGATATGTCCTAACAAATATCTTAATAGAGAGATTTCTGGTGTACCATTATGTAAGTAATGCAATTGACATGAGACATCCTACATGCAACCGTTACCAGTCCAAGGGCTACACACACAAGTATGACATTAACAAAGCGATGGCACATCATGATGCAACTACATTAAGGTCGACGGCATGGGCGGACCCAAGGTCCTCAGCGGCGCTACAAGTTCTGTAACCTAGTTTCCGCGAGGATTTTGTTCACAAATGGCTCCATAGGCATGTGTTCCTAGGCTTGTTTCGGCGATAAGGCATGCTTGTAGATAAGGCATGCTTATAGGGGAGATGCGACGTGTGCCAAACCTATTAGGGTAGCGAGAGGGGAGTGGATGGTGTGGCACTCGAAGAACCCTAGAGAAATAGAGGATAAGGGTGTACTCGACAACTCCCCAGCTTCAGCTTCCAGCTTCCCTAAAATCCTCTGTGGACCCGCACCGAACATCCAAACTCCGCGAAGCTAGATTTGTGAAGATGGCTCGCTATTCTGTACAAAACGGAAGCTGGTTGTCGGGGGGTTGACCCCTGGTAGGTCAAGACTATGGAAAATATGCCATGATAGGATGATTATAAACCGGATTAAAGGATAATCCGGATTATAAAAGTTTAGTTTAATAATGTTGTATGATACAATCCGGTATACCAGGAGGGGTATGCCGGAATAAGGGCAACCTGTGATATCTAAGCCGGAGGAACACCCAAATGAGCTAAAGTATGAGGATAATAAGATAAGAGTCTGGTTCATACTGGTAATGTTAACTTGGATCAGGCATAGCCTCAACGGCTGCATGCCGGCATCCTAGTCAAAGATTTCCTCTGGGACCGAAGGACACGAAGGAGCTAAGCAGTTCAGCTTTAAACGAATCCCTGAAGCCAAAGTATAAGGATGACGAAAAAGGTACCGGTGCCGACCAAGTGAGGTCACCAGACCATCGATGTAGAAGGAAGCATCACCCCTGGAGCCAAAGAAGCTTTATAAAGTAGCTTAGATAAGCAAAGACACCCCTAGGGTTTCTTCCCTTGTAAGCCTTCTCTCCACTATATAAGGAGAGGAGGGCACCGCTGTGCGGGATCGATCGATTCAGTAGTTACAGGGACGCTAGGCTAGACAAAGCCGTACGTCTTCAACCTCTGGCCAGAGGCAAAGTTCTGTAGCTCCTTGCTTGATTTCTAATATATACATAGTGTTTGGGCTTATCCCTCCAGATCTTGTGTTTTCCATCTCAATCTTTCCCTCCTCCGGATTCCCTTGCGTACATCAGGCCCCAAGATAAGCCTACCCATGGCATCTGTCTGTTCACCACGACGACACTGGTTTTTTGGAGATTCCCGTAGCCGCAAAACGTGGAGCAGTTGTATTTGCAGCGATTTGCCAGCATCCAGTGAAACTTACCGGTTCACTTGGATTATTCCCTTCGCCCTCCTCAGGCTATCCGCGCACCCCCAGGAGATTCCCCTAGCCCAAACTTGCCACAAACAACATGCAAGCCATTGAACTTCTCGTACGCCACCAGCAGAAACCCTGCCGCTCGTCATCATCCTTGTCCAACGATTCCCCTAATTTCAACGTATTTGCACCGCTGATAGCCATTGTCGGTGTTATACGGAATATGATATCATGACATGGATTTAACGTAGCACAGTCCTCACGCCACTGTTGGCGCTGCCTCCTCATCCGTTCGCCCCTGCTCGCCGAGCTTGGTGACGCTGCGCCACTTCGCGCAATGCATCCTCCGTCTGCGGCCACGACCCCAGCTCCAGCGGCGCCCCAGCATTAGCCGGCTTGTTTAGCCACGAATTGATTCGATTCTCTGTGTGAACCTTGATTTTATTCCCCATCACATAGTAACGATCCAAAGTTGTACTAAACCACTCACACTTTTCTTGATATTTGTTTGTTTAGGTTGCTAAACCACTCGCACTTGTTATGGATTGGAGGGGGTACTACTTTGGGGAGGCATAGTGGCCTCCATCGAGCTGGGCTGCAAGGTGTTGGCCTGACTCCCCCCCCTCCCCAAACAGGCTGGCTCGGTTATAAATGGGCTGCATCCCATCAGAAACAAGAGAACGAACCAAACGTTAGGACGTTGGATTTTGTGTTTGTGGAGCCGGATTTGAGGTTTTGAAGATGCTAGCAGACTTCCGAACACGTCCAAAAGATGTTTCATGGGAGAGAGGGATACGACTAGTTTGGTGAATTTTGCCCCTACACGTCGGTTGGGTATTAGTTTAGGCCGACAGTACCGAACTTTTCAGCCAAATGTCGTCCACATTAAGGATGACCTCTCTTGAGTTGGAGTGTGAACTATTTTAGAGTTGAGGGTTTGTAGTGGATCAAACACAAGATTTATGATGAAATTCGACTCTTTCGAAGAGCTTGCAATGACGAAAAGACAGGGGAGTTGGGTAATGGCATTTTAACCATGAACAGAGGAATCTTTCCGTCATGCCTAGCACCAGACTCTTCTTGACAAATTTAGTTCGAAAACAAATCAATGTAGCACCAACTGGTCACGGTGAACACGATGGTCCCTGATTTGCTCGCTAACGGTAGTACCAAACCTTCAATATCGTTACGTCAGCAATCGCGTCTTCTCTCGGGGGTGGCGGTATCTGTACTGTACGCGCGCATATGCGTTTCCGGCAGCAGCACCATCTGGATTTGGCGCGCCGTGCCTGGCCCGTTCGGCCCATTCTCTGTCCTCTAGCGGCCCGGGGGCCGGGCCATACCATTTTCGGAAAAGCGAGGCCCAGACGCTCCGTCCTGTTTCGGCCCAGTTGCTTTGCGGGAAGACGAAGACATGGTCGTCGTCGTCATCCCACCTATTCCATTCCCCCAATCCCAGATGGGTTAACACCAAGCCTCGCCACCAACCCCTCCCCCGTCTCCGTCTCCGCCATCGCCCACCACCGGGAGCCCACTCCCCGCCGCCCGCCCGCCGATCGCCGGCTGCAGTACCTACCACAGTGCCACTCGCCGGGCCGTCGGGTCGCCGGACTCCGCCGTCCACCCTCGCGCGCCGCGCGAGCTGCCTCGCAGTGAGCGCACAGGTTAGGGTTGACACTACCCCCTTCCCCCTTCTTCGCACGCGCGCGGCCTCTTCTAGGTCGTCGCCCTCACAAACGACCTCGCGCCGCGCTTCCGTGACCTTCCTCTCACCGCCGCCTGCTTCGCCAGGTGACCCGGCGTCGGCCCCCGCCCCCGGCTGCTGCTCTCGCCCCGGCGCCTCCCAGTTCGCCCGAGTTGCGCACAGAGGGACACCAGCTGCCGGGCCGTCGATCTACCCGCCGCGGCGCTACTCGGAGCCCGTGGTAATAATCGCCGCCCTTAATCCCCTCTACTCTGCGAATTATTCGTGTGGATCGGAAGATTTCTTTCCCAAATCGGAGGCTGTTTCTGTGTTGACGCGTTCTCGATTTGCCGGATCTGTGATTACCCTCGAATTTAGCTGGTCTGCTGCCAATGCAGCACGGTCCGTGTAAACACTGTTCCGAGCAATTACCTCTGATGTGGCAATGTTATGTGTGATTGTGGAAGTGGGGACTTGATAATAGGGTGAATAACTGCTAGTGATGCCTATTATTGGATCAATCAATCCGTGGTAAGGGTTTATAACTGCTAGTGATGCCTATTTTGATTCACGCTCCAGTGGCCTGTGGGGATGGGATTTGCTGATTACCATGACTGCATTGTTTTCACTGCTTTCTGCTATATTTAACCATGATTCTGTTGCTTGCTTTTGGTGTGTGGCTACTTTGTTTATCTTACAGTGGTTTATCAGGTCATGATGATAAATGCTCGCTTATTTTAGTCCTGCCCAGGGTATGCCACATTGCTTTGTTATATTATTTGGCAAATGTCGCAAATGATGTTGTGCTATTGCCCACAGAACCTCTACATCCACTTATATGTCCATTGGCTGATTGATTGGAACTTATTGCTGTGATTTAACAAGTGTGGTGGTAATTGAGTAGAGGTCCACTACCAGCTGCAATCTGCTACTGTGTTAACAATTCGGTATTTATTTCCTTATTTTGAGTTTGATGTTGTTGCACGCTATCCTTGTTCGTGAGGATTCATAAGTGAACTCTACTCAGATGAAATAGGCAAATAGCAACTTGTATTCCGTTGTCACTGTGAACATGTGATAAGCTAACCAAATAGCTTTGCACTGATGGATATTATGGCAACTTTTACGTTGTTCTTTGACGCCATGAATCATTACATCACGATATGTGTATTCAACATAATTTCTTACTTGATTATACTTCATTCCAGTGAAATGGTTGGAATTAGGAGTTGGTATTGGAACTGCATGTCAAGCTAGAAAGAAATAACAATCTACTGAAGGCAAGTTCTAAACATGGTGTTACAAATTAGAATTGGGGTTGGTATGTTAGACAGTTACTCAAAATGGCTTAGGTAGGATGAGCTTTTGTGTTCAATGCCTCAACCGCTTCACCCATATGCACACAACCATCTGAATTCAATGCATCTAGATCATGACACATGCATCCTTGCTTCGCATCCTCATCTTCCATTGCAAGAGACTTCATGGTCCATGCCAATGCTCGATCCCCCCATTGTTAGCATCATGCTATGATGTTTGTTACAATCATGAATACCTGGTTTAAAGGCATATCTTTGGAGAGATGTCTATCTCATAAATGAGTATGTATATTATGGGGTTCTCAAGTTGCCATTACTTGGAAATGTTTATATGTCACGAGTCGCGTTATTTTCTGTTTACCGTTTAGTGTTGGACTGATGGCCCTTCCAATCTGTTTAATTATATCTTCTTCAGAAGATATAATAACTTTGCTCATTCAATGTGTTCTGTTTTATTATATTTATATTTACCAGTTGCTTCAAGTAATCAAAAGTTATGTTTGGGTACTGTTAATTTATCCTGCTTTGAAGTCTTATTAATAAACACCACTCAAAAGAGAGGTAGTTTACTTGTCTGTTTTCATCGGCATCATTTCTAGAGTTGTGCTGTTTTTATCCTAATTACTATGATCTTTTGAGGTGGACGTATTTTATTTAGTGCAATTAATACATATGAATATATGGAATTAATTTTAGTACTCCCTCTGATCCAAATTAGTTGTATCTTTCTATATTCATTGAACCTGTGACAACTAATTTGGATCAGAGGTAGTAGCTGATAGGTCGCATTACGTTTGAAGATAGTCCATTTCTTATCACATGTGGAAATGGTGACACATTAATGTTTTTTCTTATTACTGATGCAGGAAAACTATTATTGATAATCTTAACGGCAAGACTGCGTTGAAGCCTGGGATTTTCTGTTGAAGCGTGCACAGAAATATTTTTCAGAACTTCGGTATCTGGCAAGGAACACAGCAAGCAGGGCATAGAAATGTGGCAGCTTGCTTCCCTCCTCTGTTACTTCTGAATACTGAGGAACTTAGCTTATCATATTCCTCAAAGATCGTGCTGATATGCAATCTGGGATGGAACAGACAACAGGTGTAAGTGGCCATGAACACGTAATTGATATTCCAAGGGATACCGGTCCTTCTATCTCGGCATCACATAGTGTTGGTAGAGATAACCATGAAGGGGTCAATCCTGTGGACAGGCCTTCAACGAGAGCAGTGGCGTCTGCGTTGCAGCCACCATCAGCCATTGGCCCTCCTCATGCAGGGAACGCTTCAGGCACTAGGAGAAGTGATAACTATGGTCGGCGGCATAGAAGCCCTTTGAACTCTGGACTATGGATTTCAATTGAAGTAATCGTTAATGTGAGCCAAATTGTTGCTGCCATTGTTGTGTTATCCTTGTCAAGGAAGGAACATCCACAAGCTCCATTGTTTGAGTGGGTCATAGGTTACACAGTTGGATGTTTTGCCACTTTGCCTCATCTTTATTGGCGCTATATACACCGTAATATCGTGAATGGTCAGGATGAGCAAGCACATTCACTTCAGGGTTCCTCGCAGAACAACTCGACCGAGCCCACTCCTGCAAGTGTATCAGAGCGGCGAAGGACTGCTGCACGAAATGCAGTTCTGGCTAACCCAAGGTACATTTTTTTGTGTCTTTTGCTTGAATAATCCTAGATATGGTTGTTGCTTTCACGTGCAATCGATATATCTTTTATATGAAAAATTCTCTCTACCAGCTCAGAAGTGCAGTTCTCACTGTATTTACGGCTGTTTTTGTTGTTTTACCAGAAAAATATTACTAGACACTGTTCTCAGCTAGATTAGGGTATATGTGAGCTAGTTTTGTGCCTGCCCATAGTTCTCATTAATACTACAGAAGTACAAAGTCTAAAGTTCTGTTATGGATGTGACAGAGTACCAATTTATAAATGATGGATGCACCTTGTTGTTTGCAGGATTAATGCACTTTTTGACCACTTCAAGATGGCCTTGGATTGTTTCTTTGCTGTGTGGTTTGTCGTAGGAAACGTGTGGATATTTGGTGGGCGTTCTTCTGCTGTTGATGCTCCAAACTTGTACAGGTATATATTACTTCTTGGATGTGACGTTTTGTTTCTTTATCCTGCTGCTCACTTTGTTTCCTACCAGGTTATGCATCGTGTTCCTCACCTTCAGTTGTATTGGGTATGCCATGCCTTTCATCCTCTGTGCAATGATATGCTGCTGTCTCCCCTGCATTATATCGGTCATGGGTTTTAGAGAAGACACAAACAATACAAGAGGGGCCACCTCGGAATCCATCAATACTTTGCCGACTTATAAATTCAAAACCAAGAAACGCCGCCATGGTTCAGGGAACGAAGCTGAAGGCCAAGATGGAGGTGTTGTGGCTGCAGGAACTGACAAGGAGCGAGCGCTTTCTGCCGAAGATGCTGTATGTTGCTGATGTTCCCTTATATGTCCTGTACTTGCTTTTCACAGCAAAACAAAAGTTACACACCGCGGGAGCTTGCTGACTTGCTGTTTATTATATTTGCAGGTTTGCTGCATCTGCCTTGCTAAGTATGCACACAATGACGAGCTTCGTGAGCTTCCTTGCACACATTGTTTCCACAAGGAATGTGTTGATAAATGGCTGAAGATAAATGCACTTTGCCCTCTGTGCAAAGCTGAGATAGCAAGCTCATCCGGCACATCTGATACTCGGCACACCGACCATTCGATTCCGGTGCAGGAGATTGAAATGCATTAGGCTGGTCTGCCTTCTGAGCCAACACGTAAGAGTATAGCCACTCGCGGTGCCCATCTGCATGTATAAAGTCGGAAGCATTTGGCATATGGATTGTAACGACGTCCATGGTTCTTATTTTTTGTCCCTTTTATCTTGGAGAGAAGTACAGCTCCTCTCGCTGTCGATACTCTACAATGCAATGCAATATTGTTTCTGTTTGGCGTTCCACTAAACTTGGTGAAATGGCGCTGTTGGGCCAGGCCCAGGTATATACATGCGACCTATTCAGTGCCCTACTGCTACATTTGATATGTTTTCTCGCCTCCAGAAATGAAGGTGGAAGTATTGAGGATAGTAATATGCAGACTGATGTTTCTAATGACTGATCAGAGTTGTAGTGAGCACAGGATCTCAACTAACTAAAACATGTGCTCTCTTTTAAAAAGATTTAACAAATAGTTGCATTTAGCTGTGAGAATTCAGTAGCTGGCCTTGTTGGTTATCGCAGTGCTCCTGGAACAATTTGGGCTGTGTTTTCTGGCATGCCGATTGAGCCGGTTCAGTTCTGTCGGTCTGGTGTTCCTCGCGGTCTCCGGGATGACGTGCTGGTGATTCCATAAGTATCGTCTGCGGCAGCAGCTCCTCCGATTGCTGCTCGTCCGCCGGGATCTCCTCCGATTGCTGCTCGTCCGCCGGGATCTTCGTCACGGCCAGGGCAGATGCCCGTCTTCTCCTGCCGAAACTGTGAGCAGCTAGCCGTGTGAAGCCGTAGAGGGTCCGCTCTGCATCCACACCTGCTGGCTGCGGTCCTGGTTTGTTCTTCCGTAGTAATAGCGGCCGATGAATGAATTGCTGGCGACAGCAGCCAGGAGATTCGCAAAAGCTCAGAATATGTTCTGAGCCATTCATATGCATACACACCAGAGATCTAAGGGCAAGCCATTCCAAAAAAAAGTTGTGTCGGGAAACATAACTAGTTCATATGGTTGCTAGTTCCATTAGAGAATCTCCAAACGGTGATGCGAAATAAGGCACTCCCTCCGACCCATAATACTTGACGGTGAAACAAGTGAATAGATAGATGTGTTTCAGCGACAGGGATTATGGATCGGACGAGTACATGAAAACTTCTCTAGGGCACTAAAAACTATCTTATATGGCACCTATTTTATTTCCGTACCGTAAAAAGTGATGTAAATTAGATCATACAAGGTGATGTAAAGTAGAGGACCCATACTATAAACTTTGACATTTTATTGTTGCATAGTGCGACAACAACTGCAAAATGTTCAACTTCTAAAACATATGCAAACTACAGACACACCAGTATGGGCATACTGCCACTACACGTCATCATCATCACTGCCATACAATTCATCCCATAGGAGTCGTCACCTGACTCAACCTTGACTACCACATTTCTTCTTCCTCTTCGCTTCCCTCTCCTTAAAGTATGCATATTTTGCTTGCACGAGTTGAGGATTTCCCGGTTGGCGAACCTCGCCATTGCCACCTCATCACTCTCATGGGGAGCGCTGGTGCATGCTGAGACGGTTTTTCCTTCTCCTTGCGGGACAAAACCCATATTTAGGGAGCGAATTCTAGATAGACTGTTTCAATAATTATCAAGATAGACTGTTTGGAGATAATTCTAGATTTAGGAAAAGTTCTAGAGATGTAATATCAAATATCGAATATCCATAGATAAGATATTTGTGGAGTGTTCTACTATGGTGTTTATGTGTTTGGCTGTATTTGTAAAAGTAGGAGGTGACACCCCTATAATATGTAACTAAGCTAGAAGCAAGAATGAAGAAATAGCAACGAAGAAAATAGCTACCAAGTAAGAGATGTAGGGATTGCCATGTGAGGAGGCCATAGTGTAGAGAGGTGGCCTCGTAGAGAATTATAGTGTGTACCAGTATATCAAATAAAGATTAAGTTTCCACCATTTCTCAGTGTGATCTTCTAGTAGTGTGAAAACCCTATTATAGTGGGTTTAGTTTCACCACAAATCTCTACACTTTTTAATATGCTAGAGATTTCATTCTAACTAGATGGACCTAGAATAATGGACTAAACACATTAATGTTACAAAATTTCCATGTAGTAATCTTTTAATCACTTCTTTATGTACAAATGGTCAATGTATGGTAGCACTGAACAGTCTGGATTGTAAGAATCTATACATCACACTTCTTTAGTTGCTTACACACATGTGTTAAAAATGTTGTAGACAAAATAATATAAGATTTCATTTATCAAGAAAACGAGCAGTTCTTATTCTCATATACGAAACTGATCTCCTTCGGAGTTCACAAAGGGAGGTAACCGTCACCCTAACTTGTTCGTGCATCACTGATAGACAAAGTGCACAACAAGAGAATCTAAGATAAATCTATATATGTCACCAATTACGAACCCTGTGGAGTTATAGGGTAGTTTCTAGGTATCTCGAAGACATTTGTAATTTACCTGTGTAGAATGGTTAAAAGAAGAGGAAACCATACTTGATATAATCTTGAAGTTCTTTTCAATCATATCCACCAAAATGTTGTATCGATGTTCATGATTTTATAACACATAAATGAAATACTTAATATTATAGTACAATTTGCTTGTAAGTGGTGGATACTAACGGGTGGAATGGAGAGCTTACCTTACCATGAAAATCGTTGCTCATCAATATAATAGTTATTGAACCGTTTTCGAAATGACTTCTCTTTTGCGAAAAGTCAACCGATCCATTAATAATCATCTTATAGTGGCACAAAGAATAAAAAAGGTAATAAAGATTACAAATAGATCCATAGACCACCTAACGACAACTACAAACACTGGTGCGAGCCGAATGCGCGCTCACCCTTCCATCACCGGAGCCAGGAAAAACTTGTAAATAAATAAATACTAGATAGTATTTAGCATGAGAGTCAACCTAGTCCAATCAAGATGGCTAAAGTGGACATACCACTAAGAGAGTAAAAGTTCTACAAAACTAACATTGTATTTTCTTATGTCCATTAGTTTTAGTATGGATTTAAATAATTTTTGTCAATTTGTCCAAAATAATTTATGTAATTTCAGAAATTTTGTTACTTCCCTTGGTTAGCGAAGTTTTCAGTACAACGTTTTCTGCTCTAGCCGTTAACTAATAGATCGCTTTAGGATGTCCTTGCTTTGCACAAGATTTTACTACAGTACTAATTTGTTAGTTGTTTCACTCATAATTGCTTCCCGATTGCATACTAAGTAAAAAAATTGTTAAAATTTGATTATACCTTGTTCACCCTGTACTGGTAGATCTGAATCTGTGAGGTCGAAAGTACTCTGTGTCGCAGGTTTTGGGAGTTAAATGCGACGTCTTAATTAATCCATAGAACATAATTTACCGAAAGGACGTGGCTAGGCAGCATCCACCCATCCAGGTGCCTGTTTGTCTATCCTAGCACTCATCCTTAAAGGAAAGACCCCACATCCAAAAAAGGAAAGTTTATGGCAGCTCACAAAAATCACCAGTAAACATCACGTGTGCATTTAATTTTCTATGGAGAAAATAAAAAATGTCATAACTCGTAAACCGTGTGTCGGATTTGGAATCCGTTTTTACTGTTGGGCTTCTCATGATGAGATCTTCAAAACTAGATCTTATGTGTATATATTTCGACAAACTTTTTTTCGAGAACCAACTTAGTTGTTTCGGAAAAGCAACTCTAGTATTCTGATGAATCAACTTCGTATAAAGAGTTGGTTCCAATACTTTTTTATATATATTCAGTACCAACTTAGTTTTCGAGATACTTAGTTAGCAACAAGAGCCATCAACTCTATAGTACCGAGACATCAACTTTGCTCTACTAGGTGCCAACCTTACTTTCTAGTAGCGTCAGTAACTTGAGGTAGACAACTTAGGAGCAGTGAAAAAAGAATTTCATATCAAATAGTGCCCAACTTTAGTGCATAAGTACTATACTAAAGTGTAACACACATCTTTTTTTCATAATTTTGAGTTTTATTTTGGATTAACGTTGAGCTCCCACCGTATGCATTTTCAATGTTTTGATTTATGATGGGTATTCGTTGTGTGCAATTTTGTTACCCTCTACGAATTAGTCATTATGTAACTTCACGATAATTCTACACCATTTCACATACAGTGATGCTAGCTAGCTGACTTAGTACTAGTAGTAGAATACTTAGACACGGTGACACACAAGTTCACGATAGCGGAGTGCAACTTCACCATATTAGTGCTAGCCAACTCCATACTAGTGGTACACAATTTATGCATGGTGCTAGCAGATTTTCATACTAGTGGTATCCAAATTTGGTTGTGATTATCAACTTGTTGCCGGTGGTGTTTTAATTGGATCTGTACCCCCACTTAGTTGCATTTGTTGCAAGCTATATTTGTTGTCACTTCTTGACATAGGTTGTTGTCATTCTGGTGTAGAGGTATGCAAGTTCACATATGGGGTACGAAACCTAGCACTAGGAGTATACAGCTTAGAAGTAATAGGTATGAAACTTAGCAATAGGAGGTATACAACTTAGCAGTAACGGATGTGGAACTTAGCACTAGGGGATACAACTTAGCAGTGGAAACTTAGCACTATGAGGTATACAACTTAACAATAATGAATGTGCAACTTAGCATTAGGAGTATACAACTTAGGAATAATGGGTATGCAACTTAGCACACACGTAAAGCAACAATTTACTATCTATAAACACAATTTAAAAAAATTGTGTGAGAGAACAATTTATTATGTGTAAAAAAGAATTTAGCTTATTTTTGGACCCAACACTACCGACGGCAAAGATACAACTTACCACATGTATGAAAAACAATTAGATATCTTCTTGGCAGCGGCGTCGCGAAGTACAACTCCACGTACCTCGATCAACATGGTCCCCGGAACCATGGGAAGGGTGAGTTGTCGGGTGAGCGTACATCGATGAGAAGAGCGAACCAAGAAAGATGAGGAGGGGCCACAACATCGATCACACGATATTATTGAGATATGCAACTTAAAGATAGGTTATACAACTTAGCAATAATAGGTATGCAACTTAGCACAACTTAGCAATAATGTGTATGCAAGTTAGCAATAGTGGGTATACATCTTAGCAATAGTGGGTATGCAACTTAGCTATAATGTGTATGCAACTTAGCACATGTGTGAATCATGATGCTGTCACCGCACTAATGTGATGGGAATGTCTCCGAAATTCGTCATTGCCAAGCACTATCCCCATTCGGCTTACCTCGGGGTTGTCGAGGAGCACAAACACAACAAACTTCTTCAACAACACCACGACGAAGGTTTTGGAGGTCGGAGCTCCAGAACGTGAAGGTGGTCGACAGAAAGATCGGTGCATGACGGTGTGAGGAGCTAATCGGGGCGATGTGATGGGTATGCAACTAAACACTTGCGGGTATACACTTAACAGTAGCGGGTATGCAATTTTGCAATAATGAGTATGCAACTTAATACTAGCATTCGAGTAGGTGTGTTAGTACTACTTTGATCAAGCAATTCACGATATGTTAAAAATATTTGGATTTTATCTAAACCAAATTAGCCTAAGACACTGATTTCTCTTTTGCTAATTCCTGCATCGACCTTGAAGCAAAAAAAGAAAACCTGATATGGTTGCGAAAATACATATACTTATGCATAAATACAGAAGAATTTAGTGCTAAATTGCAAATAGCTAAAAAGATAAGGTCAGAGCACCATGACAACGAAGAAGAGGTGATGGCAGGCGGACCATCCAGATCGGCCTACATCGGTGGCAAGTGCGAATTGAGCAACATGAAGAGGGGCTGCAATATCTCAAAAGATACAACATAGCAAATGTATGAAGTAATGATTTACCCGATCGACAAAAATGCAATTTTACATCAGTGTATTGCTGCAGATCGGCACATATGAGAAGGGGTCTAAAATAAACGTTCAACTAAGCCCGCAGGCAAAGTACATGCATTAATTTTGCGTATTTTTTTTTGGTTAAAAGTTGGAGGAATATAGTGAGAAAATCCCAATAGATAAGGCCTTCTTCTCCCCTCTGTCGTCAATTCGCCACACAGCCGCGCCGCCAGGAGGAAGTGGAGCACCGCTCGATCCCCTTCCCCACGACTCGGCCGTCCTCACGCTATGCGCTCGCACAAGCCGCCCATCGGCGCTTCCCTCCTCCCTGCTCTCCCTCTACTCCAGCATGAGTTGAGACCCCGACCGAAGAAGCCGGTCGAGCTCTGCCCGCCTCTGCCTCCCTCGCTGGCAGTTGCCTGTTGGCTGGGCCCCGCTTTCTTCCGCCGGCTCATACCGCGCCCGCACCGCTCGCTCCATCCCGGCGGCCCGACGCCACGAAGCCGCGCGCCGCCAACGGGCGCTGCTGTAGGAAGGAAGCCTACGGCGGCACGCGGCCAGACGGTGGCGGTTGCCTGGCCAGCGAGAAGCAGCGCGTGGAGCTGCATCGGGGCGGCGGCAACAGAAACACAGTTGGGCGCGGCGGCGGACGCCCTCGGAGCATGGCGGCGGAAGCCCACAGAGCGCGGCGATGAAGGAAGCTTACGTCGGCGCGACGCACGAGTCAAGATCCGGCGGCGTGCCCCCGGACGGCGGCGGTTGCCTGGCCGGCGGCGAGTTCGATGGGAAGGAGGGTCGTGGGGAACGATACAGATACACGAAGCAGTTGCTCTAATTTTTGTCGGAACCTGCCTGAGATGTGCCTAATCCACTTGATCGGACGGCTAGGAAGCGGATGCTCGTTTTGGCAGATAGCATCCGAGCACTTTTTAGCATTTGGGTTACCGAAAACTCACTTGTAGGCACGTATTAATACGTCTACGTGTAACTATACAGATACAATCACCTTTTATTTGTCGTGAAGGTTTGCATACCGAATCTATCTCTGAAGCCTTATTACACCGCGACACTCCCTGAACAAACCATGGCGGCATCGTGGTGCCCCTAAATCCTAATCTCGCACCGCAGCTCACTCGCTCGCCGTCAGTAGGGCCTCTGCCCGACGACGTTGCCCGGCGGGTAGTAGTTGCAGGTGATGAAGACGCCGCCGTCGTCGCACACGACGCGCGCGCAGCCGACGGAGGCCGTCCCGCGCCACACGATCTGGGTGTAGTGGCCGCAGTCCCGGCCCGGCGCGCACGCGTTGGCGGCGTACGAGTAGTCCACGCCCTCCGCCGCCCAGTCCTTGACGGCGTCCCCGGGGCTCCAGGCCGCGCCGGCGCCGCCCCAGAAGATGTTCTCCCCGAGCGCGAACTGGCCCTCCGGGAACGAGTGCCGCAGCGCGCAGTCGCCGCGCCGCTGCGACGCCCACCACCGCGCGTAGGCCTCGAGGCGGGCGGACCACGTCAGGGGCAGCTCCCACCGCGCCATGCGGACGACGTTGTGGTAGTAGAGGAACTCCACCGCCTCCGCCCACGCGCCTAGCCCGCCGAGAGTGGCGGCGTTGGTGGCAGGGCCGTCTCCGCCGCCGCCGCAGCCCGCGCAGCGCGCTGCTGAGGCTTTGTAGACCGTCGCGTTGTACTCGTGGGCGGCGAGTGCCAGGTGATGGAAGGCGGACGGCGCCGGCGCCGGGGAAGACTGGACTCTTGGCGGCACCATTGCAAGCAAGAGTAGCCAGTGGATGTGGACGACGAGCAGAGCAGCGAGAGGCCTCATGGTCATGGCTTCTCTCGAGTAATCGAGCTGTAGTGTAGTGTAGTTTAGCAGAAGCGCAGAGCGGGGATAGGATAGGTAGAAATTCTAAATTATATATGTACTGCGAGCTAACTGTTGATCCGTTTGTCCTTTGCCGTTGGCGCGCGCCCGTGACGGAGGAGAGAGGCAGCGGCCTGTGAACTGCGATACAATTCCGTTGCTTTTTGGTCGTCGTGAGTTGACAAAAGGTGACGTGTCTTCAAGTCGCGTCCCGTGTGCACCGCCCCGACTTCAGTTTGTGCTGGCTGATGCATGTTTTGCTAATACTCAGGGAGTTTTTCTAATTCTCAGTCTGCTTGTTTTGATGAACCGTGAACGGTGTTAGTACAGTTGCAACCTAGACGTGAGTTGCAATCTGAGTTTTAATAGTCTAATAGGTATAGAAAAAACCACGAATCATTGGATTGCTTTGTTATTCGTTTTAATCGTGAGTTGCAACTTGGGTTGCTACTGAGATTCAATGATATAATTGACTGAAAATCAGCTAAATCCTCATTCGACAAAAAATAGTTACACACCTAGTTAAGTTTCCATCGAACCAAGACAGAAACATGGATTCAAAGATGAAGACGGGACCGTAGAATCATCGTAGGACAAAATTACTCACTAGAAAAACACGCGTGTGTCAATATTGAGTGAACGGTTTTTGTTGGTGTTTTGGAGTCAAGCGCTGGACCTTCTGGACCAGATCCAGTGCGCTTCGGAGGCTTCGCCTCTTCCTGCGGTGCTCCAGCAGTCGGAGACGGAGGCGGTGAAGGAGGTCATCGCTGGCATCTCATCGAATAAGGTCCTTGCTTGTGGTTGTGATCTAGCTCTCCTCTACAACTCGGTTTTGTCCATCTCTCCATGTCTGCATGGTGCGGATGGGGGTAGGGGTCAAGCTGCTGCTTGGGCACGAGTTGGGTGACGGCGGGGAAAGTCTTGGTTGCAGATTGGAGTTCATCACATGGCGGCGACGGCTCGCTGCCATGATCCTTGGTTGAGAAGGCAGCCACTGAAGATGTCGATGAAGGCATTGGTTCAACCTCAAAGTAGGAGGCCCTCAAGGGATTCCCGTTGGCGTGTGACACTCCTCTCTTCCCAAGTGGTCTCGTCCCCGGTGAGGAGATTGCGGCTGGCAGTGGAGTCCCTTCTGTTGCGGTGGAGAAGAAGGTCTTGATTGCTTTTCTTGTTTACTTTTAGGGCCCTTTGTGTTAATTACAGGATTGTGCTATATTTTCTATTTGTTTAGGATCTTGTTTGCTATATATGCCCTCATTGATGATATTAATGCAACTCTAGGCTCTTTTGGGCGTTTCCTCGAAGGGTGTGTGGGAGCAATGGTGGCGACGCGAGGAAGAAGACGACCCCGCCTTGCACGCGTACATGCGGACAATAGCGACGTCAAGCCACAGTTGGTCTACCTCTTCGCCGCGCGCTTCTTCGCGCCCTCCGATCGGACCCATTTCGCATGCTCCTTGGCGGGTTGCTGATGGATCCAATCCGGCTGCCCCCTGCCCGAACCACCACGGCTATACACATCTCCCGAGCACTGGTGGATGCGGCGGAGCGGTATAGGTGGAGGAATTGCCCGATGGAGTAAGCTACGGTAGCGACGGAGCGGTGGATGCAGCGGAGTGGGAATAGGGTTTCAGCCCATTTCCACCTCATCGCTCGGTATTTGTACCGTCTGCGCAATGGAGTTCACGGGCCCTGATTAATTGTTTACGGGTCGAGCCGGGAATACGGGGTCTACTTGGAGGCTGAAAACCGAGCCAAAACTGTAAACCGAGCCATGTGATTGCACGTGAATTGTTCTAGCAGGGTTGCAGCTAAGATTCGTCTAGTTGACATGAGGATTGTTTCGTACTTTTCATTAATCACGAATTGCGATCTGTGTTGCAACGGGCAGAAATGTCACAAAATGTTAGATTGGTTCATGTACCTCTTAGAAATGTCACAAAATGAGTCAGGTTGCAATTGAGAATCATTAACATTATTGCCACTTGGCCTTCTTATTTGTTGTAACTCACCTATTAGACAGCCAAAAGTTATCATGTGGCAACTTTCTTTTTGAGTAAATTGGAAACGTCCTGCCATTACAATTTTCCAATTATGTTTGTAATTCTGATATTTGCTCCCTACATATCAAAGACAAAGCTTTTAAGGTAGTTATGTGGAATTGTGTACCGGTGTTGGCAGCTGAGATTGGCAGGCGTACGTAGGAATATGATGGTAGGTGGATCGGCAGTGAGTAGAGCGTAATTGTGTGGGCATGTCCATGTCGCCGCGGAATGTACAGTGTTTAATGCTTTGTACTAGTACCGTGCCCTATTGCCATTGAATTGCTTTGTAGGAGTAGTAGGCTTTACCAAGGCAGGCAGCTTGACCCGTGACCATGACAGTAGTAATACCGGCCGGTCCCGGTTTGAACTTCGAAGACGCTTCCACGGTCACGGGCCCGTGGACGAGCTCGGAGACATGCCGGCCCCGGGACAGCTCTCCCGTGCATGCACTGCGATGCATCCATTGGTGTAGCGCGGCTACGTGTCTCCCCCTCGACCTCGAGCGATGCAGAGCCGCCGCCGAATAGCCGGCTCGTTCGGTCCCGTTTGTGGTACGTGGAGACCGTCTGTAACGCGGAATCTCTCAAGGAGGGCCATGAGCGGTATTGGGCCACACACTTCCGCCTCTCGTCGCTGGCAGCTCCCAAACGGGCCTCCACGAGTTAACCTTTCAGCAAATAGATAGGCCCAGGGCCACCAGTTTAGGATAGATTTGCAACTCCGTTTTTTTCTCCTTACGGTTTAACAGGAGCGAAGTGAAACATTGTTGGTGTGTTTGGTAGTCCAGATTGACTCAAATATTCCCACCCTATAACACTTTGTTTTCGAGTTTTCGTTGTTTCGTAAATCGGATCAGGGCAACAGGGCACTGCCCATCTCATATGAAAAAGCCTCTTAGCCCTACCCGGTTGTCATGCTCAAATCGAGCCTCTCAGATCAGCTCGGCCGAGTCCATCCCAAAAAAGCCACTCACGCGACCCGCGACCAACCCTGGTCGAGCGAAGCATTTCCCCCCGAAGCCCATCTCCCTTTCTTCCTGATGCACACGACTGACCTCTGGTGCCGCACTCCTCATCACCTTGGCGCCGCCCTCAACCTTCCTCGCACATCCGATGGCACCCAGTCACGCCTCCTCTGCCGGACCCGACTACTAAGCTTCGCTGCCACGACCTGCACTAGCCTGGCCCGCCCCAAACACCAAGCTCCACCATGGCGAGACGTAGGCCACCGTCAGGCACAAAGCCTGGTGGGAATCGGGGTCTAAATCAGGATCTGAGGACCCGATTATTTTTTTTGTTTTTTTTGTATTTTGTTCAAAGGCTTTTGTGTAAAATTTGGACCTCTTGGTAATTTCATATTTTTAGGCATAAGATCATTTTTCACTCGACCTCCCCAAACAACTAAAATGCTAAAATGCGGAGCGTTGGTGGCAAAAAAAAAACATTCCCAATCGGTCCCCTATAGGCTTCTCAAATTATAGTAGTTTTATCCGGTGGTGCGGATGAAAACCAAGCCCATAGGGAGGCTGCTGGGGGCACCGGGCGTGCATGCAAATGCTATTTTATTCTCTCCTCACATGATTGGCCTACATGCATCCTCACATGCAGGAATATTTTCTCTCTCCTTTCAAATGCGCGCACATACAACATATGGATGATAGGACTAGGTGGTATCAATTTTTTAGCTGACGGCTGTTGTCGGCACCTCCAAAGGCCATTAACCAGGAGAACAATAAGGACGATAGAATGAAGATGCTCTATGTCTTAACATCTCTTAACACATACAAACCCACCAAACAACATCTCAACTCAACTGAGCTTAACATATCCAGGCTACCAAATACATGCCAAAATCTTAGCCTAACTATGCCAAAATCTTAGCCTAACTTAACTAGAATCAACATGTATGAGGTGAGAAGAAATAGAGCTTATTAATATCTGGCTACAAAACTCACCCTGACAGATTGGGTAGACAAGCATTTTGCATCATACCCCCGCACCTTTGCGCCCGCGAGGCCATGATAGCAGTGAAAGCTTCGCATATGGAGCGTTTGGTTGCCTGGGCCGGATTCTTGCACCACTGTGTCAGGGAGAAGAAGCCCCCTGCGCGTTCCAGATGGGCCACGGATCAGATTTGATATGTTGTTTGGTCGCCTGGGTTGGCCATTTTTGCACCAGGTAGGGAAGCGAGGCCTCGTTGTTTGGTTGCCAGCTTCCAGCCGAACTTACACGCACGAAAACACGAATCAGCTGTTTGGTTATACAAATCACAGTTTCATATCCTTACCACAATTCAAATAGGGTGAGAATACCATGACATAGCATGTTACACACGATCACACACCATTCAGAAGAACAAGATCCTCACGATCACCACGATGAGGAAGACGATGATGTAATCTTTGACTCGACTCTGATGTACCTCCGGTGATGCTCCTTGTAGAGCATGCAATTTCTCCGACGGTAGATGTGCTAATGTCAGTGGCTGAGGTACTCTTGTTGTGTCTACTCCAATGTTTCCTACCCTCTATAGATGTTGTTGAAGCAGTCACTGACTTGGTCTTGACATATCCTCCATGAGATGTAGATTCCTGGAACCCGTCTGCGGAAGACCACATACCACTAGCACGACATAAGAAGAACATGTAATCGATCACAACCATGAACCAATTCATAAGAGAGCAATAGAACTACACAAGTGTTGACAACAAATGATAAACAAACAGGAGCATGCATGATCATTCCAAAAGTGGATCACAAGTTCATCATACACTACTATGGTGTCATCCTACCACCACAACAAAAGTGGGTGTCATCCTAACACCGAGATCACCATCACCTGAGGGGTTAGTACATACCACCTCATCATAGTTACAAAAGGGGGCCATCAAATATCTTTCAACCCTAGGCTACTGCCAAAATGTACATCATCAACATCATCATCAAGTTCATCACCTCCATGCATGCATCCCCTAAACCACCCCTGAAGGGCACCACTACAGCTTGTAGTGGTACTTGGCAACGTAGTTCCTTAGCCAGAGGACGCGGTGTGGCTCGATTATGTCCACAAAGCTGCAACCCTAGGCCTTGTGGTCGACGAGGTTGTGAAAGGACACGGATGTCGCCTAGAGGGGAGGTGAATAGGCGATTTAAAACTTTTACGAGATGGGCTTAACAAATGCGGAATAAAACTAGCGTTTACTTTGTCAAGCCCAAAGCCTATAAAACTATGGTTCACCTATGTGTTGCCTGCCAAAACCCACCGGCGAGCAGCGACGAGCAACACGAAGAGCCGGGAGGCTTCCAGGACGGCTGGTGGGCCCTGGTCCCTCGGTCGACGGCCCGCAATGCTCCGGTACACGTCCTGGAGGTTGCAAGGGCGTGCCACCTGACCTATACCCGGTCAGGAAGGTGTTGGATCGCTTCGATTAGTTTCCTGCATGGTAGACACGTAAACATTAAATGAGCCTCGATCGGCTCTCGGGTCACCTCGCTCATCGGCTCAAAGAGCCGATTGACCCATGGTTCATGTTAGATCTTGCAATAACATGGGTGTCATGCTTCATTAATATTAAGCTAAATTGATCTACGACAGTTTAGGGTTTTCACCGTATAACCGGAACATCCTACACGTAGTTGAGCCTAGCAGATACGAAAGATGGTGGAAGACTAACCCTAAAAGAGGCCTAAAAACCAACGTAGAGTCGATTCCCGGAACATCCCTTCTAGGATCGGTAAGCCATACCTAGCGCACTACCGGATCGTTCAACCCGTTTGCAAGGCCTAACCATACGGATATCAAACTAATCCTTGCAGAACAAGGAGCAACTATAACAGATCAAATCTACTAAATAAAGATGAAGCAAGATGCCGCCCTTACACCTAAGATAGGTGTAAGTATGGCTAGACATCGAGGGGCAGCATAACTAAGCAAGCATATCAGAAGAACAACGATGCAAGCCCCAAAACATCTACGATAAGTAGTGTTACTCGCCATCAACAAGGCTTCAGTACGAGCAACACCAGATAACGAATAAACCTATACTGCCTAGATCGCAAGATGCGATCTAGGCAGCATGATGCTTACTGATACGTCTCCGATGTATCGATAATTTCTTATGTTCCATGCCACATTATTGATGATATCTACATGTTTTATACACATTATATGTCATATTTATGCGTTTTCCGGAACTAACCTATTGACGAGATGCCGAAGGGCCGCTTGTCTGTTCTACTGTTTTTGGTTCCAGAAATCCTAGTAAGGAAATATTCTCGGAATCGGACGAAATCAACGCCCAGCATCCTATTTTTCCACGAAGCTTCCAGAACACCCGAGAGTCGCCAGAGGGAGGCCACTGGGCCCCCAGATGACAGGCCGGTGCGGCCCTAGGGGGGGGGCGCGCCCCCTAGTGTGTCACCGCCTCGTCGACCCCCCGACTCCGCCTCTTCGCCTATATAAAGGTCCCTGACCTAAAAACCACGAGACGTTCGACGAAACCAGAGAAAACCTTCCAGAGCTGCCGCCATCGCGAAGCCAAGATCTGGGGGACAGGAGTCTCTGTTCCGGCACGCCGCCGGGACGGGGAAGTGCCCTCGAAAGGCTTCTCCATCGACACCACCGCCATCTTCATCAACGCTGCTCGTCTCCCATGAGGAGGGAGTATTTCTCCATCGAGGCTCGGGGCATGTACCGGTAGCTATGTGGTTAATCTCTCTCCTATGTGCTTCAATACAATAATCTCATGAGCTGCCTTACATGATTGAGATTCATATGATGATGCTTGTAATCTAGATGTCATTATGCTAGTCAAGTGGGTTTTACTTATGTGATCTCCGGAGACTCCTTGTCCCACGTGTGTAAAGGTGACAAGTGTGTGCACCGTGTGGGTCTCTTAGGCTATATTTCACGAGAATACTTATTCACCGTTATGAATGGCATAGTGAAGTGCTTATTTATATCTCTTTATGATTGCAATGTGTTTTGTATCACAATTTATCTGTGTGCTTGCTCTAGTGATGTTATTAAAGTAGTTTATTCCTCCCGCACGGTGTAATGGTGACAAGTGTGTGCATCGTGTAGTACTTGGCGTAGGCTATGATTGTGATCTCTTGTAGATTATGAAATTAACTATTGCTATGATAGTATTGATGTGATCTATTCCTCCTTTCGTAGTGTGAAGGTGACAGATGTGCATGCTATGTTAGTACTTGGTTTGGTTATGTTGATCTGTTATGCACTCTAAGGTTATTTAAATATGAACATTGAATATTGTGGAGCTTGTTAACTCCGGTATTGAGGGTTCGTGTAATCCTACACGATTAGTGGTGTTCATCATCCAACAAGAGGGTGTAGAGTCTAGCATCTATCTATTTATTCTGTTATGTGATCAATGTTGAGAGTGTCCACTAGTGAAAGTATGATCCCTAGGCCTTGTTCCTAAATATCGCTATCGTCTGTTTGTTTACTCGTTTTACCGCATCTATACTTCCCGCAATTTTACTACCATCATCTCGCACGCTAGCAAGCACTTTTCACGGCGCCGTTACTACTGCTCATATTCATTCATACCACTTGTATTTCACTATCTCTTCGCCGAACTAGTGCACCTATTAGGTGTGTTGGGGACACAAGAGACTTCTTGCTTTGTGGTTGCGGGGTTGCATGAGAGGGATATCTTTGACCTCTTCCTCCCCGAGTTCGATAAACCTTGGGTGATCCACTTAAGGGAAACTTGCTGCTTGTTCTACAAACCTCTGCTCTTGGAGGCCCAACACCGTCTACAAGAATAGAAGCACCCGTAGACATCAAGCTATTTTCTCGGCGCCGTTGCCGGGAGGAAAGGTAAAAGGCACTCATACTCCGGTCCCAGGTAAAGTACTTTTCTCGTTGCCGTTGTGTGTGTGCTCAAAGCTATTTCCTTTAGATCCTGCAATTGCATCTTTTTGTTTCTTGTTTACACTAGTTAGGCATAATGGACAACAATGAGCTTCTTATTCTATTTCCTAATTTAAGACATGGATGGTTTGATGCGAAAATTAAAAAACCTATGGAACATATTAGTATGAACACTTTGAACACCATTGTTGCTAATGATATGGAAAATTCTAAGCTTGGGGAAGCTGGCTTTGATGAGCATGATATTTTTAGTCCCCCAAGCATTGAGGAGAAAATTTACTTTGATGATACTTTGCCTCCTATTTATGATGATTATAATGATATTGGTCTTTTAGTACCGCCTTGTTATGGAGGATAAATTTGATTATGATTACAATATGCCTCCTATATTTGATGATGAGAATAATAATGATAGCTACTTTGTTGAATTTGCTCCCACTACAACTAATAAAAATGATTATGCCTATGTGGAGAGTAATAATTTTATGCATGAGACTCATGATAAGAATGCTTTATGTGATAGTTATATTGTTGAGTTTGCTCATGTTGCTACTGAAAGTTATTATGAGAGAGGAAAATATGGTTGTAGAAATTTTCATGTTACTAAAACACCTCTCTATATGCTGAAATTTTTGAAGTTACACTTGTTTTATCTTTCTATGCTTGTTGCATTATGCTTCATGAATTTGTTTATTTACAAGATTCCTATGCATAGGAAGCATGTTAGGCTTAAATTTGTTTTGAATTTGCTTTTTGATGCTCTCTTTTGCTTCAACTCCTATTTCTTGTGAGTGCATCATTAAAACTGCTGAGCCCATCTTAATGACTATAAAGAAAGCACTTCTTGGGAGATAACCCATGTGTTTATTTTACTACAGTACTTTGTTTTATATTTGAGTCTTGGAAGTTGTTACTACTGTAGCAACCTCTCCTTATCTTAATTTTGTTGCATTGTTGTGCCAAGTAAAGTCTTTGATAGTAAAGTCAATACTAGATTTGGATTACTGCGCAGAAACAGATTTCTTGCTGTCACGAATCTGGGCCTAATTCTCTGTAGGTAACTCAGAAAATTATGCCAATTTACGTGAGTGATCCTCAGATATGTACTCAACTTTCATTCAATTTGGGCATTTTCATCTGAGCAAGTCTGGTGCCACTTTAAAATTCGTCTTTACGGATCGTTACTGTTTTGACAGATTCTGCCTTTTATTTCGCATTGCTTCTTTCGCTGTGTTGGGTGGATTTCTTTGTTCCATTACCTTCCAGTAGCTTTGGGCAATGTCCAGAAGTGTTAAGAATGATTGTGTCACCTCTGAACATGTGAATTTTTATTATGCACTAACCCTCTAATGAGTTTGTTTCGAGTTTGGTGTGGAGGAAGTTTTCAAGGGTCAAGAGAGGAGGATGATATACTATGATCAAGAAGAGTGAAAAGTCTAAGCTTGGGGATGCCCCGTGGTTCATCCCTGCATATTTCAAGAAGACTCAAGCATCTAAGCTTGGGGATGCCCAAGGCATCCCCTTCTTCATCGACAACATTATCAGGTTCCTCCCCTGAAACTATATTTTTATTCCATCACATCTTATGTACTTTACTTGGAGCGTCTGTGTGCTTTTGTTTTTGTTTTTGTTTGAATAAAATATGATCCATCATGCTTGTGTGGGAGAGAGACACGCTCCGCTGTTTCGTATGAACACATGTGTTCTTAGCTTTTAGTGTTCATGGCGAAGGTTGAATCTTCTTCGTTAAATTGTTATATGGTTGGAATCGGGAAATGCTACATGTAGTAATTCTAAAATGTCTTGAATAATTTGATACTTGGCAATTGTTGTGCTCATGTTTAAGCTCTTGCATCATATACTTTGCACCCATTAATGAAGAAATACATAGAGCTTGCTAAAATTTGGTTTGCATATTTGGTCTCTCTAAGGTCTAGATAATTTCTAGTAAAGAGTTTGAACAACAAGGAAGACGGTGTAGAGTCTTATAATGTTTACAATATGTCTTTTATGTGTGTTTTGCTGCACCGGTTCATCCTTGTGTTTGTTTCAAATAACCTTGCTAGCCTAAGCCTTGTATCGAGAGGGAATACTTCTCATGCATCCAAAATCCTTGAGCCAACCACTATGCCATTTGTGTCCACCATACCTACCTACTACATGGTATTTCTCCGCCATTCCAAAGTAAATTGCTTGAGTGCTACCTTTAAATAATTCAAAATTTATCATCTCTTATTTGTGTCAATGTTTTATAGCTCATGAGGAAGTATGTGGTGTTTATCTTTCGATCTTGTCATTTACTTCGGACAGACTTTCACCAATGGACTAGTGGCTCATCCGCTTATCCAATAATTTTGCAAAAAGAGTTGGCAATGGGGTGCCCAGCCCCAATTAATTAACTTGCATTAATAATTCTCTTCACATGTTTTGCTCGATCTATCGGTAAGCAACTTAATTTTGCAAATAGACACTCCTCCATGGTATGTGAATGTTGGAAGGCACCCGAGGATTCGGTTAGCCATGGCTTGTGTAAGCAAAAGGTTGGGAGGAGTGTCATCCATAAATAAAGAAAAACTAAACTAAAGTACATGTGTAAACAAAAGAGAAGAGGGATGATCTACCTTGCTTGGTAGAGATAACGTCCTTCATGGGAGCCGCTCTTGAAAGTCTGGTTGATAAGGTAGTTAGAGTACCCACTACCATTCGTTGACAACAACAAACACCTCTCAAAATTTTACTTTTATGCTCTTTTTATGTTTTCAAAACCAAAGCTCTAGCACAAATATAGCAATCGATGCTTCCCTCGTCGAAGGGCCTTTCTTTTACTTTTATGTTGAGTCAGTTCACCTATTTCTCTCCTCCTCAATAAGCAAACACTTGTGTGAACTGTGCATTGATTCCTACATACTTGCATATTGCACTTATTATATTACTTTACATTGACAATATCCATGAGATATACATGTTATAAGTTGAAAGCAACCGCTGAAACTTAATCTTCCTTTGTGTTGCTTCAATACCTTTACTTTGATTTATTGCTTTATGAGTTAACTCTTATGCAAGACTTATTGATGCTTGTCTTGAAGTACTATTCATGAAAAGTCTTTGCTTTATGATTCGAGTTGTTTACTCATGTCATTACCATTGTTTTGATCGCTGCATTCATTACATATGCTTACAATAGTATGATCAAGGTTATGATGGCATGTCACTCCGAAATTATCTTTGTTATCGTTTACTCGCTCGGGACGAGCGAGAACTAAGCTTGGGGATGCCGATACGTCTCCGACGTATCGATAATTTCTTATGTTCCATGCCACATTATTGATGATATCTACATGTTTTATACACATTATATGTCATATTTATGCGTTTTCCGGAACTAACCTATTGACGAGATGCCGAAGGGCCGCTTCGTTGTTTCTCGCTGTTTTTGGTTCCGAAATCCTAGTAAGGAAATATTCTCGGAATCGGACGAAATCAACGCCCGAGCATCCTATTTTTCCACGAAGCTTCCAGAACACCCGAGAGTCGCCAGAGGGGGGCCACTGGGCCCCCAGATGACAGGCCGGCGCGGCCCTAGAGGGGGCGCGCCCCCCTAGTGTGTCACCGCCTCGTCGACCCCCCGACTCCGCCTCTTCGCCCATATAATGGTCCCTGACCTAAAAACCACGAGACGTTCGACGAAACCAGAGAAAACCTTCCAGAGCCGCCGCCATCGCGAAGCCAAGATCTGGGGGACAGGAGTCTCTGTTCCGGCACGCCGCCGGGACGGGGAAGTGCCCCGGAAGGCTTCTCCATCGACACCACCGCCATCTTCATCAACGCTGCTGTCTCCCTTGAGGAGGGAGTAGTTCTCCATCGAGGCTCGGGGCTGTACCGGTAGCTATGTGGTTAATCTCTCTCCTATGTGCTTCAATACAATAATCTCATGAGCTGCCTTACATGATTGAGATTCATATGATGATGCTTGTAATCTAGATGTCATTATGCTAGTCAAGTGGGTTTTACTTATGTGATCTCCGGAGACTCCTTGTCCCACGTGTGTAAAGGTGACGAGTGTGTGCACCGTGTGGGTCTCTTAGGCTATATTTCACGAGAATACTTATTCACCGTTATGAATGGCATAGTGAAGTGCTTATTTATATCTCTTTATGATTGCAATGTGTTTTGTATCACAATTTATCTGTGTGCTACTCTAGTGATGTTATTAAAGTAGTTTATTCCTCCCGCACGGTGTAATGGTGACAGTGTGTGCATCGTGTAGTACTTGGCGTAGGCTATGATTGTGATCTCTTGTAGATTACGAAGTTAACTATTGCTATGATAGTATTGATGTGATCTATTCCTCCTTTCGTAGTGTGAAGGTGACAGTGTGCATGCTATGTTAGTACTTGGTTTGGTTATGTTGATCTGTTATGCACTCTAAGGTTATTTAAATATGAACATTGAATATTGTGGAGCTTGTTAACTCCGGCATTGAGGGTTCGTGTAATCCTACACGGTTAGTGGTGTTCATCATCCAACAAGAGGGTGTAGAGTCTAGCATCTATCTATTTATTCTGTTATGTGATCAATGTTGAGAGTGTCCACTAGTGAAAGTATGATCCCTAGGCCTTGTTCCTAAATACTGCTATCGCTGTTTGTTTATTGTTTTACTGCATCTATACTTCCTGCAATTTTACTACCATCATCTGCACGCCGACAAGCACTTTTCACGGCGCCGTTACTACTGCTCATATTCATTCATACCACTTGTATTTCACTATCTCTTCGCCGAACTAGTGCACCTATTAGGTGTGTTGGGGACACAAGAGACTTCTTGCTTTGTGGTTGCAGGGGTTGCATGAGAGGGATATCTTTGACCTCTTCCTCCCTGAGTTCGATAAACCTTGGGTGATCCACTTAAGGGAAACTTGCTGCTGTTCTACAAACCTCTGCTCTTGGAGGCCCAACACTGTCTACAAGAATAGAAGCACCCGTAGACATCACTTACCCGGGAGAAACCCTCGAAACAAGGGGTGGCGATGCGCCTAGATTGTGTTTGTTGTGAACGTGGTCGTCCTTTTTTCTCAATAACCCTAGGTACATATTTATAGTCCGTAGACTTTCTATCTTTGGAATACACCTAACCGTGTACGAGCTAAACTCTATATCTTAATTCTAAACTAAGATACAATCTACCATAATATGCAGATACACGGGCAATCTAGCCCAAACTCTCGTGCAAGGCCGCTCCAGAGACGCTCCACGTGTATATCCTCCAAGCCCATCTCAATTACGGCCCATCTCCTGATTTGACCAAAATCTGGTGATAACACATGCCCCCTGGTTTTGGTAATGATAATTTCAAAACCACTCTGTTTTCTCTTCGTAGGGTCACGTCGTGGCAGAGCAGGACCGTCACAGTATCCTTTCATCATGATGCCTTGCCTTCTGAACTTCTCTGCATGATTTGACAGTTTTGGCACCATGTCCTCGGAAACCGCCGTAGCATTAAATCTCCACTATATCCCCTTTATTTAACCGCATTGAGCAGTTCATCTCTTCATTCCCCTGCTCCGTACTAGCCATCGGCAAAAAAACCCCTTCTGCAGCCATGTCTTCCTCTTCCTCCTCTGCCTCTTCCGGCCTTTCCTTCGCCTCCTCCTCCTCCAGCGAGCTAGAGCCAGAAGTCAATCTGATGGCCATATACGAGGCTCTCGCCCCCGAGCATTGGGACGCGAGGGATTGGGACTCCTCCATCGAGTCAGAGGGCGACGAGCCCCTCACCGACGGGGAAGAAGACCTCCAGTTCCTCGTCGACGGGGAGCTGGAGGCGGCAAGCGACGACGACCTCTTCTCATGGGAGGTGATACGCGTACAGCACGCGTCCGTTGGGAACCCCAAGAGGAAGGTGTGATGCGTACAGCGGCAAGTTTTCCCTCAGTATGAAACCAAGGTTTATCGAACCAGTAGGAGCCAAGAAGCACATTGAAGGTTGATGGCGGCGGGATGTAGTGCGGCGCAACACCAGAGATTCCGGCGCCAACGTGGAACCTGCACAACACAACCAAAGTACTTTGCCCCAACGAAACAGCGAGGTTGTCAATCTCACCGGCTTGCTGTAACAAAGGATTAGATGTATAGTGTGGATGATGATTGTTTGCGGAAAAACGAGTAGAACGATATTGCGATGAGATTGTATTTCGAGTATAGAGAATTGGACCGGGGTCCACAGTTCACTAGAGGTGTCTCTTCCATAAGATAAACAGCATGTTGGGTGAACAAATTACAGTTGGGCAATTGACAAATAAAGAGGGCATGACCATGCACATACATATTATGATGAGTATTGTGAGATTTAATTGGGCATTACGACAAAGTACATAGACCGCTATCCGAGCATGCATCTATGCCTAAAAAGTCCACCTTCGAGGTTATCATCCGAACCCCCTCCAGTATTAAGTTGCTAACAACGGACAATTGCATTAAGTATTGCGCGTAATGTAATCAATAACTACATCCTTGAACATAGCACCAATGTTTTATCCCTAGTGGCAACAGACACATCCATAATCTTAGAGATTTCTGTCACTTCCCGCATTCATGGAGACATGAACCCACTATCGAGCATAAATACTCCCTTTTGGAGTTACAAGCATCTACTTGGCCAGAGCATCTACTAGTAACGGAGAGCATGCAAGATCATAAACAACACATAGACATAACTTTGATAATCAACATAACAAGTATTCTCTATTCATCGGATCCCAACAAACGCAACATATAGAATTACGGATAGATGATCTTGATCATGTTAGGCAGCTCACAAGATCCAACAATGAAGCACAATGGGGAGAAGACAACCATCTAGCTACTGCTATGGACCCATAGTCCAGGGGTGAACTACTCACTCATCACTCCGGAGGCGACCATGGCGGCGTAGAGTCCTCCGGGAGATGATTCCCCTCCCGGCAGGGTGCCGGAGGAGATCTCCGAATCCCCGAGATGGGATTGGCGGCGGCGGCGTCTCGATAAGGTTTCCGTATCGTGGCTCTCGGTGCGGGGGTTTCGCGACGGAGGCTTTAAGTAGGCGGAAGGGCGAGGTCAAGAGGCGGCACGAGGGGCCCACACTACGGGCCGGCGCGGCCGGGGCTTGGGCCGCGCCGCCCTAGGGTGTGGCCACCTCGTGGCCCCACTTCGTCTCCTCTTCGGTCTTCCGGAAGCTTCGTGGCAAAATAGGACCCCGGGCGTTGATTTCGTCCAATTCCGAGAATATTTCGTTACTAGGATTTACGAAACCAAAAACAGCGAAAAACGACAAGCGGCTCTTCGGCATCTTGTTAATAGGTTAGTTCCGGAAAATGCACGAATATGACATAAAGTGTGCATAAAACATGTAGATAACATCAATAATGTGGCATGGAACATAAGAAATTATCGATACGTCGGAGACGTATCAGCATCCCCAAGCTTAGTTACGCTCGTCCCGAGCAGGTAAAACGATAACAAAGATAATTTCTGGAGTGACATGCCATCATAACCTTGATCATACTATTTGTAAAGCATATGTAGTGAATGCAGCGATCAAAACAATGTATATGACAGGAGTAAACAAGTGAATCATATAGCAAAGACTTTTCATGAATAGTACTTCAAGACAAGCATCAATAAGTCTTGCATAAGAGTTAACTCATAAAGCAATAATTCAAAGTAAAGGCATTGAAGCAACACAAAGGAAGATTAAGTTTCAGCGGTTGCTTTCAACTTGTAACATGTATATCTCATGGATATTGTCAACATAGAGTAATATAATAAGTGCAATATGCAAGTATGTAGGAATCAATGCACAGTTCACACAAGTGTTTGCTTCTTGAGGTGGAGAGAGATAGGTGAACTGACTCAACAATGAAAGTAAAAGAATGGTCCTCCATAGAGGAAAAGCATCGATTGCTATGTTTGTGCTAGAGCTTTGATTTTGAAAACATGAAACAATTTTGTCAACGGTAGTAATAAAGCATATGTATCATGTAAATTATATCTTACAAGTTGCAAGCCTCATGCATAGTATACTAATAGTGCCCGCACCTTGTCCTAATTAGCTTGGACTACCGGATCATCGCAATACACATGTTTTAACCAAGTGTCACAAAGGGGTACCTCTATGCCGCTTCGTACAAAGGTCTAAGGAGAAAGCTCTCATCGGATTTCTCGCTATTGATTATTCTCAACTTAGACATCCATACCGGGACAACATAGACAACGAGATAATGGACTCCTCTTTTATGCATAAGCATGTAACAACAATTAATTTTCTCATATGAGATTGAGGATATTGTCCAAAACTGAAACTTCCACCATGGATCATGGCTTTAGTTAGCGGCCCAATGTTCTTCTCTAACAATATGCATGCTTAACCATAAGGTGGTAGATCTCTCTTACTTCAGACAAGACGAACATGCATAGCAACTCACATGATATTCAACAAAGAATAGTTGATGGCGTCCCCAGGAACATGGTTATCGCACAACAAGCAACTTAATAAGAGATAAAGTGCATAAGTACATATTCAATACCACAATAGTTTTTAAGCTATTTGTCCCATGAGCTATATATTGTAAAGGCGAATGATGGAATTTTAAAGGTAGCACTCAAGCAATTTACTTTGGAATGGCGGAGAAATACCATGTAGTAGGTAGGTATGGTGGACACAAATGGCATAGTGGTTGGCTCAAGTATTTTGGATGCATGAGAAGTATTCCCTCTCGATACAAGGTTTAGGCTAGCAAGGCTTATTTGAAACAAACACAAGGATGAACCGGTGCAGCAAAACTCACATAAAAGACATATTGAAAACATTATAAGACTCTACACCGTCTTCCTTGTTGTTCAAACTCAATACTAGAAATTATCTAGACCTTAGAGAAACCAAATATGCAAACCAAATTTTAGCATGCTCTATGTATTTCTTCATTAATGGGTGCAAAGCATATGATGCAAGAGCTTAAACATGAGCACAAAAATTGCCAAGTATCACGTTATCCAAGACATTATAGCAATTACTACATGTATCATTTTCCAATTCCAACCATATAACAATTTAACGAAGAAGAAACTTCGCCATGAATACTATGAGTAAAGCCTAAGGACATACTTGTCCATATGCTACGAGAGGAGCGTGTCTCTCTCCCACAAAGTGAATGCTAGGATCCATTTTATTCAAACAAAACAAAAAAACAAAAACAAACCGACGCTCCAAGCAAAGCACATAAGATGTGATGGAATAAAAATATAGTTTCAGGGAGGAACCTGATAATGTTGTCGATGAAGAAGGGGATGCCTTGGGCATCCCCAAGCTTAGACGCTTGAGTCTTCTTAGAATATGCAGGGGTGAACCACCGGGGCATCCCCAAGCTTAGAGCTTTCACTCTCCTTGATCATGTTGCATCATACTCCTCTCTTGATCCTTGAAAACTTCCTCCACACCAAACTTAGAACAACTCATTAGAGGGTTAGTGCACAATAAAAATTAACATGTTCAGAGGTGACATAATCATTCTTAACACTTCTGGACATTGCATAAAGCTACTGGACATTAATGGATCAAAGAAATTCATCCAACATAGCAAAAGAGGCAATGCGAAATAAAAGGCAGAATCTGTCAAAACAGAACAGTTCGTAAAGACGAATTTTAAAATGGCACCAGACTTGGTCAAATGAAAATACACAAATTGAATGAAAGTTGCGTACATATCTGAGGATCACTCACGTAAATTGGCATAATTTTCTGAGTTACCTACAGAGAATTTTGCCCAGATTCGTGACAGCAAAGAAATCTGAAACTGCGCAGTAATCCAAATCTAGTATGAACTTTACTATCAAAGACTTTACTTGGCACAACAAAACACTAAACTAAGATAAGGAGAGGTTGCTACAGTAGTAAACAACTTCCAAGACACAAAATAAAAACAAAGTACTGTAGTAAAAACCATGGGTTGTCTCCCATAAGCGCTTTTCTTTAACGCCTTTCAGCTAGGCGCAGAAAGTGTGTATCAAGTATTATCAAGAGACGAAGTGTCAACATCATAATTTGTTCTAATAATAGAATCAAAAGGTAACTTCATTATCTTTCTAGGGAAGTGTTCCATACCTTTCTTGAGAGGGAATTGATATTTTATATTACCTTCCTTCATATCAATGATAGCACCAACAGTTCGAAGAAAAGGTCTTCCCAATATAATGGGACAAGATGCATTGCATTCAATATCCAAGACAATTAAATCAACGGGGACAAGGTTATTGTTAACGGTAATACGAACATTATCAACTTTCCCCAAAGGTTTCTTTGTAGAATGATCAGCAAGATTAACATCCAAATAACAATTTTTCAGCGGTGGCAAGTCAAGCATATTATAAATTTTCTTAGGCATAACGGAAATACTTGCACCAAGATCACATAAAGCATTACAATCAAAATATTTAACCTTCATCTTAATGATGGGCTCCCAACCATCCTCTAGCTTTCTAGGAATAGAGGCTTCGCGCTCTAGTTTCTCTTCTCTAGCTTTTATGAGAGCATTTGTAATATGTTGCGTGAAAGCCAAATTTATAGCACTAGCATTAGGACTTTTAGCAAGTTTTTGCAAGAACTTTATAACTTCAGAGATGTGGCAATCATCAAAATTCAAACCATTATAATCTAAATCAATGGGATCATCATCCCCAATGTTGAAAAAAATTTCAGCAGTTTTATCACGAGCGGTTTCAGCGAGTTTTAGCAATTTCGAGGCGGTTTCTCGCGCTTTGCATTAGAAGTGGAAACATTGCTAACACCAATTCTTTTATTATTAATAGTAGGAGGTGCAGCAACATGTGTAGCATTAGCATTACTAGTGGTGGTAATAGTCCAAACTTTAGCTACATTCTTCTCTTTAGCTAGTTTCTCATTTTCTTCTCTATCCCACCTAGCACGCAGTTCAGCCATTAATCTTATATTCTCATTAATTCTAACTTGGATGGCATTTGCTGTAGTAACAATTTTATTTTCGATATCCTCACTAGGCATAACTTTCGATTTCAAAAGATCAACATCAGAGGCAAGACTATTTACTTTAGAAGCAAGTATATCAATTTTCCCAAGCTTTTCTTCAACAGATTTGTTAAAGGCAGTTTGTGTACTAATAAATTCTTTAAGCATAGCTTCAAGTCCAGGGGGTGTGTTCCTATTATTATTGTAAGAATTCCCATGAGAATTAGCATAACCGTTACCATTATTATAAGGATATGGCCTATAGTTATTACTAGAATTGTTCCGATAAGCATTGTTGTTGAAATTATTATTTTTAATGAAGTTTACATCAACATGTTCTTCTTGGGCAACCAATGAAGCTAACGGAACATTATTAGGATCAACATTAGTCCTATCATTCACAAGCATAGACATAATAGCATCAATCTTATCACTCAAGGAAGAGGTTTCTTCGACAGAATTTACCTTCTTACCTTGTGGAGCTCTTTCCGTGTGCCATTCAGAGTAGTTGATCATCATATTATCAAGAAGCTTTGTTGCTTCACCAAGAGTGATGGACATAAAGGTACCTCCAGCTGCTGAATCCAATAAATTCTGCGAAGAAAAATTTAGTCCTGCATAGAAGGTTTGGATGATCATCCAAGTAGTCAGTCCATGTGTTGGGCAATTTTTAACCAAAGATTTCATTCTTTCCCAAGATTGAGCAACATGTTCAGTATCTAATTGTTTAAAATTCATTATGCTACTCCTCAAAGATATAATTTTAGCAGGGGGATAATATCTACCAATAAAAGCATCCTTGCATTTAGTCCATGAATCAATACTATTCTTAGGCGAGAGATAGCAACCAATCTTTAGCTCTTCCTCTTAATGAGAAAGGGAACAATTTTAATTTTATAATGTCACCATCTACATCTTTATATTTTTGCATTTCACATAATTCAACAAAATTATTAAGATGGGCAACGGCATCATCGGAACTAACACCGGAAAATTGCTCTCGCATAACAAGATTCGAGTAAAGCGAGTTTAATTTCAAAGAATTCTGCTCGTAGTAGCGAGGTGGAGCAATAGGTGTGCATAAGAAATCATTATTATTTGTGGTTGTGAAGTCACACAACTTAGTATTTTCAGGGGTGGCCATTTTAGCAGTAGTAAATAAAGCAAACTAGATAAAGTAAATGCAAGTAACTTAATTTTTTTGTGTTTTTGATATAGCAAACGAGATAGCAAATAAAGTAAAACTAGCAACTAATTTTTTTGTATTTTGATTTAGTGCAGCAAACAAAGTAGTAAATAAAACTAAGCAAGACAAAAACAAAGTAAAGAGATTGGGAAGTGGAGACTCCCCTTGCAGCGTGTCTTGATCTCCCCGGCAACGGCGCCAGAAAAAGAGCTGCTGGCGTGCAGTTGACGTGGGAGATAGAAATCTTTGTGGTGTAACTTTTCTTCAGGTCCCCGGCAACGGCGCCAGAAAAAGAGCTTGATACGCGTACAGCACGCGTCCGTTGGGAACCCCAAGAGGAAGGTGTGATGCGTACAGCGGCAAGTTTTCCCTCAGTATGAAACCAAGGTTTATCGAACCGATAGGAGCCAAGAAGCACGTTGAAGGTTGATGGCGGCAGGATGTAGTGCGGCGCAACACCGGAGATTCCGGCGCCAACGTGGAACCTGCACAACACAACCAAAGTACTTTGCCCCAACGAAACAGCGAGGTTGTCAATCTCACCGGCTTGCTGTAACAAAGGATTAGATGTATAGTGTGGATGATGATTGTTTGCGAGAAAAATAGTAGAACAAGTATTGCGATAGATTGTATTTCGGTATAGAGAATTGGACCGGGGTCCACAGTTCACTAGAGGTGTCTCTCCCATAAGATAAACAGCATGTTGGGTGAACAAATTACAGTTGGGCAATTGACAAATAAAGAGGGCATGACCATGCACATACATATTATGATGAGTATTGTGAGATTTAATTGGGCATTACGACAAAGTACATAGACCGCTATCCAGCATGCATCTATGCCTAAAAATTCCACCTTCAGGTTATCATCCGAACCCCTCCAGTATTAAGTTGCTAACAACGGACAATTGCATTAAGTATTGCGCGTAATGTAATCAATAACTACATCCTTGAACATAGCACCAATGTTTTATCCCTAGTGGCAACAACACATCCATAATCTTAGAGATTTACGTCACTTCCCGCATTCACGGAGACATGAACCCACTATCGAGCATAAATACTCCCTCTTGGAGTTACAAGCATCTACTTGGCCAGAGCATCTACTAGTAACGGAGAGCATGCAAGATCATAAACAACACATAGACATAACTTTGATAATCAACATAACAAGTATTCTCTATTCATCGGATCCCAACAAACGCAACATATAGAATTACAGATAGATGATCTTGATCATGTTAGGCAGCTCACAAGATCCAACAATGAAGCACAATGGGGAGAAGACAACCATCTAGCTACTGCTATGGACCCATAGTCCAGGGGTGAACTACTCACTCATCACTCCGGAGGCGACCATGGCGGCGTAGAGTCCTCCCGGGAGATGATTCCCTCTCTCGGCGGGGTGCCGGAGGAGATCTCCAGAATCCCCGAGATGGGATTGGCGGCGGCGGCGTCTCGGTAAGGTTTCCGTATCGTGGCTCTCGGTGCGGGGGTTTCACGACGGAGGCTTTAAGTAGGCGGAAGGGCAGGTCAAGAGGCGGCACGAGGGGCCCACACTACGGGCCGGCGCGGCCGGGGCTTGGGCCGCGCCGCCTAGGGTGTGGCCACCTCGTGGCCCCACTTCGTCTCCTCTTCGGTCTTCCGGAAGCTTCGTGGCAAAATAGGACCCCGGGCGTTGATTTCGTCCAATTCCGAGAATATTTCGTTACTAGGATTTACGAAACCAAAAACAGCAGAAAATGACAATCGGCTCTTCGGCATCTTGTTAATAGGTTAGTTCCGTAAAATGCACGAATATGACATAAAGTGTGCATAAAACATGTAGATAACATCAATAATGTGGCATGGAACATAAGAAATTATCGATACGTCGGAGACGTATCAGGAGGCGGACCTCTCCTCCGACGAAGAGGAAGAAGAAGCGGAGGAGGACTCCTCCTCCTCCTCCGAGGAGTACCCACCGGCCAAGCGCTTCCGCGCTGGGTCGGATGACGACGACGACGACGAGGAGGAGGATGAAGCCCCTACCGGCGGCTTCATCAGCAGCGACGAGGACGCCGCCGGCAGCAGCGCCGATAGCGGCGAGGACGGCGACGACGAGGGCAGCGACGGCCCTTAGATTGGGGAGTAGTGCAGGGCTAGTAGTGGTAGTGCATTAGGCATCGGATGATCCTTTTGAGAGCCATCGGCTCTTCCTTGTAAGATCTTTCTGTTAATCAATGAAAAATGTTCCTCCAATTTGATTTTCCAATTTGTCCGATTCTAATCTTCCGACTGTCAACGTAGGTCAACGCACCAAGAACCGATAACAGCGTATCGGTCTTTCACCCTCAAACGCCCATAAGGCTAACCCGATAACCAAATTAGACAGGTTCAAGCAGACATTCCCAAAATTCAGATGATAACTTGATACCTGCTCATAATATTTTGTAGCTCTAGAGTCGATGGCTGCACATCGGCTGTTTTATTCTTAAGTCGATGACTGTGCATCGGCTCTTGCTTTGCACGTATATTTCTTTTATCGGCCGATTTCATACATCGGCCCCCATATTCCACCGTTCACCATCCCCATACTTGGGAAGGAAATTTAAAAAAAAAATACTGGCCGATTTCGTGCATCGGCCTCCATATTTTACTGCCCATCATCCCACATACTTGGGAAATACTTCTTGAGATGCTGGCCATTGACGGCCACTGGGAACTTCACCCCATCCAACTGCTCGAGCATGTATGCATTGCCCTTCAAAACTTGGTCAACTCTGTACGGGTCGTGCCAATTTGGAGACCATTTACCATATACTTTATCTTTAGTCCCCAACGGCAACACGAGCCTTCCCATACCGGATCACCAACGTGGAACTCCTTTGGTCTCACCTTCTTATTATATGCGCGAGCCACCTTGGCTTTGTTTTCCTTAATCTTTTCAAGCGACCATAATCTGAGTTCCGTCGCATCTTCAATGTCTGTCACTCATCGGGGCTGCATATTCTTCGCTTGTTAAGTCATTACGAAACGTAGTCCGTCTTGAACCAGCCGTAATTTCCCGGGGCAACACGGCTTCTTGTCCGTAGACCGGATGGTATGGCGAGGTCTTTATTGCTCCATGACACGACATGCGATAAGCCCACAAAGCCTCGACAATACCTCGTGCCAACGCCTAGGATGTTCATCGATTTTTCTCTTAATCAACTTGATAAGGCTCTTGTTGGACGCTTCAGCCTGCCCATTCGCTTGAGCATAGTATGGAGACGATCGGATCAGCTTAATTCCCATGTCCTCGCAGAACTTTCTAAATTCCTTAGAAACGAAAACCGAACCTCCATCGGTCGTGATAGTCTGGGGAATCCCGAATCTATGAATGACATGCTCCTTCACGAAACTGATGACATCTTTCGATGCTACTGACTTGATAGGGACGGCCTCCACCCATTTAGTGAAATAATCTGTAATGGCCAGAACCCACTCATGGCCTTTGCTCGATGGAGGATGAATTTTGCCGACCATATCCATGCCCCAACCTCGAAATGGCCAAGGCTTGATGATGGGGTTCATTGCTGATGCGGGTACCATTTGAATGCTCCCAAACTTCTGACATGCTTGACACCCTTTATAATACTTAAATCAATCTTCAAGCATGGTGGGCCAATAAAATCCCGACCGCCTTATCAGCCATTTCATCTTATGAGCCGATTGATGCGTTCCACAGGCACCTTCATGTACCTCATGTAAGAGCCGATTGGACTCGGCTGGTCCCAAACATTTGAGAAGTAACCCTTCCAACGTCCTGTAGAACATGTCATCCCCAATTAGGACGTACTTCATGGCCTTGTATCTTATCCGTTTAGGTGCCCCCCGAGCCGAATCTTTCAAGTAATTGAAAATATCGGCTCTCCAGTCATCTGGTTCCATGAACTGCACTTGGACATCGGTTCCATCTGCTACATCCTTGTATCCTGATGCCATCTGTGCGAGATCGTTCGCCTCGGTATTCTGCGACCTTGGGATCCAATTGAAATTTATATACCTGAACTGTGTCATCAGCTCACGGCATTGCATCCATAATGGGAAGAGCGACTCGCTCTCACATTTGTATTCCTCCGTGAGTTGGGAAATCACCAATTTGGAGTCTCCAAAAATTTCCACTGCTTCTGCCCCAGCTTCGAATAGCAACTCCATTCCCTTGCATATTGCTTCATACTCAGCGACATTGTTGGTGCAAGGGGTAGGTAACCTGATAGAGAAGGAATATGTTGCCCCCTGAGGCAACATGAGTAGAATACCGATGCCGCAACCATCCTCACAGGCCGATCCATCAAAGAACATGGCCCATGCACGCACAGTCAGTGCTGCTATATCAGTGTTTATTCGTTCAGCAATAAGATCGGCCAATGCCTGTCCCTTGACTGCTTTCGCAGGTTGATACCGGATATCAAATTCCGATAACGCAAACATCCATTTGCCGAGTCGGCCTTTCAACACAGGAGCCGACAACATGTGCTTGATGACATCCGATTTGCATATGACGATAATTTCTGCTGACAGCAAGATGTGCTAAATCTTGGTGCAGGTGAAAAACAAACAGAGGCACAACTTCTCAATCTCAGGGTACCTTGTTTCTGCATCCAACATCCTTCTGCTGAGGTAGAAAACTACCCTCTCCAGACCATCATAAACTTGCACCACCACTGAGGCGATGGAGGTGTCAGCTACCGACAAGTAAATGTAGAATGGCATGTCTTGCTGTGGCGGAACCAACACAGGTGGCTTCGTTAGATACTCCTTAATCTCGTCAAATGCTTGCTGTTGCTCTACCCCCCAGTGAAACTCCTCATCAGATTTAATTTTCACCAAGCTCATGAACGGCTCGATTCGCCCTGACAGATTGGAGATGAATCTTCTGACGAAGTTGATTTTGCCGATGAGACACTGGAGTTCTTTCTTCGTGGTAGGTGGCTTCATCGTTCGCACTGCCTCTTGGCTTTTCAGGCCGATCTCAATTCCACGTTCATGAACCAAGAAACCCAAGAATTGACCGGCCGTTACACCAAAAGCACACTTCTTTGGATTCATTCTCAGTCCGAACTTTCTAGTTCGGTCCGGGACGTGTCGCAAATCCTCCAAGTGTCCTTCCACCGCAACGAGACTTAACCACCACGTCATCAATGTAAATCTCCACCAATTTGCCGATCGGATCATGAAAGATGTAATTCATGGCTCTTTGGTACGTTGCGCCGGCATTTTTCAGCCCAAATGTCATGACTACATACTCAAACAAGCCTCACCGAGCCTAGTACTCGAATGCGGTCTTGTGTATACCTTCCGGAGCCATGAAAATTTGGTTGTAGCCGGCATTGCCATCCATGAAACTTAGAACCTTATGACCAGCAGTTGCATTGATCGGTGTCTCGCTACTCGGCATTGGGTACTCATCCTTTGGAGTGGCTCTGTTGAGATCCCGAAAATCTATGGCGACGCGCCATCGGCCGTCCTTTTTCTCTACGAGTACGACGTTAGAAATCCACTCGGCGTACACCGCATGGCCCGATGAATCCGGCGTTCAGCATTTTCTCGATCTCTTTCTTGACTTCTACCAGAATTTCGGCCTTCATCTGTCGTGCTCGCTGGTGGAACGGCCGAAATCCTTTCTTCAGAGGGAGCCGATGCTCAATGATGCTCCTGTCTAACCCTGGCATCTCAGTGTAATCCCATGCAAAACAATCTGGGTATTCTTTCAACAAAGCTATCATCAGGCTCCTCAGATGCGGATCTAATTTTTTGCTGATATATGTTGGTCGCGGCTTATCCCCAGGACCAATATCAATCTCTTCTAGCTCATCAGCTGATGTAAACCCATACCCTAGCTTTCCGTCACCTGCTAGATCGATGCTGAACACAGGCAAGACACATGGTGAGGATAATATGGGCCGATTGCCTGAATCGGCCTCCTTTTCCATTGCATTACTCAATGAGGGTTTACAACTTCTTTGTGTTTTACGATGACTACGTGACATGCTTGAGATGAGGTCATTGCTTTTTATTTTTTGGGGCCGATCGCAGGGATCGGCCTTGCCACGTGCGTCGATTGATGTCGCTCTTGCTACTCCGTCAGGCCGGTGGATAAGACCAGCCTCACCCCGTTTTTTGAAACCTCGATGCGATCACAGCCGTCCAAACTGATTCCGGAGAGCGGCTCTTGGTCTTCCGAGTCCCAAATATTCATGCCGGCTATGGAGACCTCGACTGAATCATCTGCATGCACGACCTCCACTTCATCTCCATCCCACTGTATCAGGCATTGGTGCATTGTAGATGGAATGCAGCAGTTGGCGTGAATCCAATCCCTCGCTAGCAGGACAGCATAGGTGCTCTTGCTGTTGACGATGAAGAACGACGTAGGGATGGTTTTCCGGCCTACGGTTAGATCTACATTCAGAACGCCTTGTGCTTCTGATGCTTGGCCGTTGAAATCGCTTAGTGTGACGTTGGTCTTGATCAGATCTTCGTTAGAGCGTCCCAGACGCCGTAGCATGGAGTATGGCATTATATTGACTGCCGCTCCCGTCTCAACCAACATCTTGTTGACAGGATGCCCATTGATATAACCTTTTAGGTATAGGGCCTTCAAGTGCATGTAGCTCCTCTCTCGCGGCTTTTCAAAGATCACTGGCCGTGGACCACAGTCAAACTGTGTCACTGGCACTTCTTCAGTTCCTGGAGCATGAAACTCTGACGGGAGTATGAACACCATGTTTGTATCAGCCGATGTCTTTGCATCGGCTTTTGTCTGCTTGGGGCGCCATTCTTTCTTCTGTGGCCGCGCCTCTGTCTCCAATGTCCGCTGAATTTTCACGGCCGGATCGGGCCGTGCTTTCCTCAACGTGTACGGTGCATCGCGCTTCGGCTTCCTCCAAGTTACGTAGCCGCTGAACCCTACGCTTCTGGGAATGACTGAGTCCATCAGGACACCACGTTGGCCGGTGGTACCTATCTTCTTCTTCATCTTCTGACTCCTCGAAGTCTTCATCTCGAGATGACTCAGCTCGTCCGCTGCGAGGTGGGAGAGGCCCTAGACGCTTGAACACTGAAACCTCGCTTGTGCCCTTCCTCTGCTGTCTACATTCTGGGCAGTTGTCGATTGTAGGCAATCGGCTCATTCCTGAGTCCCAGCAGTGCTTAAAGGAAGGACAATCCCAGTGCCTGTCCATGTCTTCCTGCTCTCTTGATCTCCCTTTAGCGCGGCGTTCATATCCTTCATCGTCTCTGTCATGTCGACGATGTTTTCTGTTGTCCGCATCTGACCGACGATATCTGTCGTCATCGACGTCGTACCGCTGGCGTCGGTCGTACTGGTACTCATATTTGTTAAGGAGATGCGCGGAGAGTGGTCGTTGGTACCGCATGCTTCTCACTTCTTCCTCGTTGAGGTACCGTCTGTTATCATATTGGGGTCGGTCGCGTGGATCGGCCTCCTTCTTATCCTTGCCACGGGAGTGGCTGCTTGATGTCTACGCCCCCTCCTTTTCCTGTAGACAGTGTTGGGCCTCCAAGAGCAGAGGTTTGTAGAACAGCAGCAAGTTTCCCTTAAGTGGATCACCCAAGGTTTATCGAACTCAGGGAGGAAGAGGTCAAAGATATCCCTCTCATGCAACCCCGCAACCACAAAGCAAGAAGTCTCTTGTGTCCCCAACACACCTAATAGGTGCACTAGTTCGGCGAAGAGATAGTGAAATACATGTGGTATGAATATATATGAGCGAGTGGCAACGGCACCGGAAAAGTGCTTTGCCCGGGACGGTAAACAAGCGGTAGTAACGCAGACAGTAGTAACGCGAGTAAAACAAGAAACAAGCAGCGATAGCGATATTTAGGAACAAGGCCTAGGGATCATACTTTCACTAGTGGACACTCTCAACATTGATCACATAACAGAATAGATAAATGCATACTCTACACTCTTGTTGGATGATGAACACCATTGCGTAGGATTACACGAACCCTCAATGCCGGAGTTAACAAGCTCCACAATTCAATGTTCATATTTAAATAACCTTAGAGTGCAAGATAGATCAACACAACCAAACCAAGTACTAACATAGCATGCACACTGATGACCCACAAGTATAGGGGATCGCAACAGTCTTCGAGGGAAGTAAAACCCAATTTATTGATTCGACACAAGGGGAAACAAAGAACACTTGGAAGCCTTAACAGCGGAGTTGTCAATTCAGCCGCACTCGGAAACGAGACTTGCTCGCAAGAGTTTATCGATAGTAACAGTTTTATAGCGATAGCGATAGTGAAATAACAAGAACAGAGTAACAGAGACAACAATAGTGATTTTAGTAAACAGCAGGATTAAAATACTGTAGGCACGGGGACGGATGACGGGCGTTGCATGGATGAGAGAAACTCATGTAACAATTATAGCAGGGCATTTGCAGATAATAATAAAACGGTGTCCAAGCACAAAGCAATCAATAGGCATGTGTTCCATATATAGTCGTGCATGCTCGCAATGAGAAACTTGCACAACATCTTTTGTCCTACCAGCCGGTGGCAGCCGGGCCTCAAGGGAAACTACTGGATATTAAGGTACTCCTTTTAATAGAGTACCGGAGCAAAGCATTAACACTCCGTGAACACATGTGATCCTCACATCGCTACCATTCCCTCTGGTTGTCCCAATTCTTGTCACTTCGGGGCCATTGGTTCCGGACAGCGACATGTGTATACAACTTATAGGTAAGACCATAAACAATGATTATCTTGATGAAACAATAACATGTTCAGATCTGAGATCATGGCACTCGGGCCCTAGTGACAAGCATTAAGCATAACAAGTTGCAACAATATCATCAAAGTACCAATTACGGACACTAGGCACTATGCCCTAACAATCTTATGCTATTACATGACCAATCTCATCCAATCCCTACCATCCCCTTCGGCCTACGGCGGGGGAATTACTCACACATGGATGGGGGAAACATGGCTGGTTGATGTAGAGGCGTTGGCGGTGATGATGGCGATGATCTCCTCCAATTCCCCGTCCCGGCGGAGTGCCAGAACGGAGACTTCTGGCTCCCGCGACGGAGTTTCGCGATGTGGCGGTGTTCTGGAGGGTTTCTGGCGACTTCGACTTCTCTCTGTGCGTTTTTAGGTCGAGGCCGATAAATAGTCCGAAGGAGGGCGTCGGAGGCCGGCCGAGGGGGCCACACCACATGGCCACGCGGGCCCCCCCTGGGCCGCGCCGCCCTATGGTGTGGGGCCCTCGGGCCTCCACCTGAGTTGTCCTTCGGCTCCGTCGGTTTTCGGGAAAATAGGGCCTTCCGCATAAATTCCGAGGATTTTCCCGAAAGTTGGATTTACGCACAAAAACGAGACACCGAACGGTTCGCTGAAAACGGCGTTAGTCCGTGTTAGTTGCATCCAAAATACACAGATTAGAGACAAAACAATAGCAAAAGTGTTCGGGAAAGTAGATACGTTTTGGACGTATCAACTCCCCCCAAGCTTAGCTTATTGCTTGTCCTCAAGCAATTCGAGTTAACAACCGAGCGATAAAAGAACTTTCACGAACACATTTGCTCATATGATGTATATATTCTCATGCTATGGCTAATACTTAAGCAATTCATAATGAGATACATGCAAATAAGATCATCTAACAGCTATGTCAATCATGGAGAGGTACCAACAATTAATAATAAGCATCATGAACCATGTATATAAGCAGGATTGCAATGTTCATAAGAGAGCATGATAAAGTGGTATCTCGCTTGCCTGTATTTGATTGGCAAAACATAAATGCCCGGGCACCTCTGAAGTTCATAGAAAGACTAGAAGTAGTGATTGTCAAAGATAAAAGCATCAAAGTTATACCACAATCAATCATATTTTGAGACAAGCATATTATACTAAGAATGACAGTTGTGCTCTCAAGATAGTGCTCAAAGAAATAATGGAGACACAACATAAAAGTAAAAGATTGACCCTTCGCAGAGGGAAGCGGTGGATTAACATGCGCTAGAGCTTTTCATTTTTGAAATCAGGAGTAAAATTATTTTGAGAGGTGTTTGTTGTTGTCAACGAATGGTAATGGGTACACTAACTACCTCGCCAACCGGACTTCCAAGAGCGGCTCCCATGAATTATTTGCATATTTATTTGGCACTCCTTCCAACCTTTCTTACACAAACCATGGCTAACCGAATCCTCGGGTGCCTGCCAACAATCTCATACCATGAAGGAGTGCCTTTTTATTTTATTTTTATTATGATGATGACACTCCCCCAACCTTTGCTTACACAAGCCATGGCTAACCGAATCCTTCGGGTGCCAGTCCAACAATCACAAACCATGGAGGAGTGTCTATTTAAGTTAATTAATTCGGGATCGGGAATCCCATTGCCAGCTCTTTTTGCAAAATTATTGGATAAGCGGATGTGCCACTAGTCCATATGAGAGTCTGTCAAAAGTAAATGACAAGGTTGAAAGCTAAACACCACATACTTCCTCATGAGCTATGAAACATAAACACAAATTGAGAAGCATTTTGAAGGTTTTAAAGGTAGCGCATGAGAATTTACTTGGAATGGTTTGAAATGCCATGCATAGGTATTTATGGTGGACACTTTTGGAACAACTTGGTTTTCATGTGTTTGGAAGCACGAGCAGCGTTCCCGCTCGGTACAAGTGAAGGCTAGCAATAGACTAGGGAGCGACAAATCAAGAGAGCAAGAATCGTCATAATCATGCTTGCGGCAAAATAAATTAACGGAGGCATAAAAGTGATACAAGAACTCGAAGCAATATAAATCATCGAGGCTTAATTGACTTTGGTTCAGTCATATGCATGCGTGAGCATGTGCCAAGTCGATATAAATAAATTATTCAGAGGAGGATACCACAATGCCATACTTACTTATGAATAAAACAATGCAAACAACATCCATGACATGCTACTCATATTAATAGATTGGAGTTAAACATGAGAGATCATGAACTACTAGACTTTCTCAAATAACATATACCTCAAATGAACCAACTAAGCATGCTCACATGGATGAGTATATGTACAAAAATGAAAACAAATAGAGTTCATACCAGCCTCTCACCATAATCAGATTGTCGTAGATCGTCATTATTGCATTTTCACTTGTGTAGCTTGGATAATATGAAATGAAAACCACGCTCCAGCCACCGAAGACCATTGAACTCATAATGAACTTTACAAACCAAAGAAGAACAGCAAATATTTTTGGTGTTTTCGAATTTGAGAACAAGAACAAGAGGAAACAAGCAAACAAAGCAAAATCTTTTTGGGTTTTCTTATAGCAAACTAGCAACAGCAAATAAAGCGAGACAAATGCAAGAAACCAAAGCAAACAAATGGTGAAGAGAAACAACAGAAATATTTTTGGTCTTTTTGTGTTTTGGGAAGGAAACAAAGCGAGAACAAGAAATAGCAAACTAAAAGGAACACAGAAAAGCGAGATGGCAGAAATCTGCCAAAACCTGACAGCAGTACAGAAATCGATTTTTACAAAAATCTTACGTTGCTCAGCTCGAAAAGTGTTCAACTAATGAAAGTTAGATAACAACCTGGGGAACCTGCACAAAAATTGGCAGCTCAAAATAACGCTCTGGCTGTGCGCACGAATTTTTCTAGTAACAGTGCAGAATCTGTTTTCAGGCAGCACTTCCCCAAATATCATCTTCCTCTCATTAGAAAACCACTCAAACGAACAAAACAAATATGTACAAGTATCCAGCAACCATAATATGCAAAGAATGAGTGATGCTGGTATACCTCCCCCCAAGCTTAGGCTTTTGGCCTAAGTGGAGTTCAACCCCATCGATCTCATGAGGTAATATCTCCGTAGTATGACGAAGATGGATCGTATTCCGGGTATGTGCTAGAAGAAGCACCCGGATACGTGACGGTGTAGTCGTGGGAGGCCTCGGCGTCCTTGGAGTCATGCTGCTGGTGGAAGTCTTGTATCTTCATATGTTCATCCACCTCCTCCTTAGTGCACGACCATGATTGCTCGTCAATGCTGAACAAACCTGGTTGGGGAAGAGGGATTTCCTTCTCATCCCCGTCAGAAAACAACATTCTATAGACCATATTGTCTACAGTAGAATCAGCGGTAACAAAATGATGACTCTTCATAGCAGCAATATCAAGTTTCCTAGGGGCCAATGGCACATCATTAGGATCAAGAGGAAGCCTTAGATAAGTTAAAACACGCAGTGCAATAGTTCCTCCAAAAATAGGCCCTTTATTAGACAGGGCGGCGAGCAATAAGAGAACCAAGGTGATAAGATGTCCGACCAGTAAGTGCAATATTCAAGAAAGCAAGATGATAACTAGAAATATTGCTAGTGTTCTCCCTACCAAGAATGCTAGTAGCAATGTAATATGCAAAATACTTAATGGCGGGGAGTTGAATGTTCCTTATCTTGCCACGCTGAATGGTGCGACAATCATCATCGGTAATCCCTCGATAGAGCTCCAACAAGTCCCGGGGGTTGTCATCAATCCTACTTGCTGTACCTACGGGGGCAATATCCAATGCACGACAAAAATCTTCCAATCCCATAGTAACGGGATTACCATAGATCTTGAATGCAACTCGTCGGCTCATATTGCTTGTTGTGGAACTTGAAGCTCTCAACGAAGATTTTGGTGAGCATGTAGTATTGCTCCCTTTCATCTCCCACATAGGTGGTTAGGCCCGCCACTGTTGACAAGGGTGGAGAAATCCTCCAATATCCCTGCATTCCTCAGAAAATCATAGCATGGAAAAGACGAAGCATTAGGAGCCCCGTTGTCCTCTTCGGGCGCGAAGCTAGGCGCGATGATATCCTCGTTGTACGATCGCCTAGGCCGGGTGGCGGCCCTAGAAGGCCTCCCGGTGCTGGTTGTTCCTTTCTTGAACAACTCTCCAAAGTTGAACTTCTTCATCTCTTCTCTGAAATTTTCAACAAACAATATAAAAATTTGATTTGGTGACATATAATCAAGGGGAACTACCATAGGAACTTGCTAGAGTACTAATCATGCATCAAAACTAGTTTCTACCACTTAGAACAAGCATGCAAGCTCACTAAACATATTACCTACAGCAGCAAAATATTCAAGATATACTCAACCAAACAAAATTCTACTTGGATGGGTGGAGGAGTTACATACCAAGGAGCAAATGTGCCAAATTTCAGCAAGAAATCTGGGCTGAGCGAAGAGATCGAGAAATCTGGAGCTCTTGAGCAAAAATGCGAGTGAGAGGAACCTGGTACGAGTTTTTTCGGGAGAGAGAAGGTGCTGGGAGAAAGAGATTGCAAAGTGGGGCAAGGAGGGGCCCAAACCACAGGGTGGCGCGCCCCCCTCCTTGGCCGCGCCGGCCTGTGGTGTGGCACCCTCTGGTGCCCCACAGGTCATCCTCTGGTGCTCCCAGGTGCCTCATCGAAAAATAGGACCAACGGTATAATTTTTGTGAATTTTTGAAAACTTTGAAAAATGCACATTTCTGGGTATTTAATTTATTATTACTGGCCAGGAAATTTTTTGAAATCTCTAATTAACTAAGGAACTTTGCAAATTAAAAATGCTACAGCAACTAGAGCAAGTGGAGGAAGAAAGAGATGTTGTTTACCTCCTCTATGCATATAAAAAGTATTCGTTAACAAGGTTGATCAAGTCTTGTCACCAAATAAATTTTACATAGCATAAGAAGAAATAAACCTCAAATCAATCATGTTACCTTGAATTGTATTGATATGGATCCAATCACAAGAGTTTGATATTCTTCCTTAGGCTCATATATAGGACAATCAATAGTTCCCACTTTGATAGTTCTCACATTAGAAATAGTATTAACTCCACACGCTTTCTCAATCCTCTTGGGAAAATAAACGGTATGCTCCCTATCATCAACATTGAAAGTAACCTTTCCTTTATTGCAATCAATAACAGCCCCTGCGGTGTTAAGAAAAGGTCTCCCAAGAATAATAGACATATTATCATCTTCGGGCATTTCCAACACAACAAAATCGGTTAATATTAAGCGAGTTAGTAGTAACTTGAACAGGAACATCCTCACATATACCAACGGGAATAGCGAGTAGATTTATCAGCCATTTGTAAAGATATATCGGTAGGTATCAACTTATCTAAGTAAAGTCTCTTATAAAGAGAAAAAGGCATAACACTAACACCGGCTCCCAAGTCACATAGAGCAGTTTTAACATAATTATTCTTGATAGAACAAGGAATAGTAGGTATACCGGGTCGCCCAACTTCTTTGGAACTTTGCCATTGAAAGAGTAATTAGCAAGCATAGTGGAAATTGCCTCATTGGGGATTTTCCTTTTGTTAGTAACAATATCTTTCATATACTTCGAATAAGGTGGCAATTTAATAGCATCAGTCAAAGGGATTTGCAAGAATAAAGGTTTCATCCAATCACAAAATTTATTATAGTGTTCTTCTTCCTTTGATTTTAGTTTCTTAGCAGCAAAAGGCATTTGCTTTTGAACCCAAGGTTCTCTTTCATTACCATGTTTCTCAGCAATAAAATCTTCTTTAGTGTACTTTTTATTTTTAGCATGTTTTTCAGGTTCTTCTTCAACCTCTTCTTTATCAGGAGTATCATTCTTATCATTATCTTTATCATGTTCATTACCACTTTCGGTTTCGAGCATCAGAAATAGAAATACTATTAGGATCATTAACGAGGTTCGAGAGGATTCTACAACATTTTTATGTTTCTTCTTCTTTTTCTTCTTAGAATGAGCACTAGGTTCAATGCGTTGAGAATCTTGTTCAATTCTTTTGGGATGCCCTTCAGGATATAGAGGATCCTGGGTAGAGACACCACCTCTAGTTGTTATTTCATAAGCATGTTTCTCTTTAGAATTATTCCCTAACAAGTCATTTTGCACTTTAGTGAGTTGATCTATTTGAGTTTGAACCATATGAAAATGTTTAACAAGCATCTTAACATCATTGGAGGTTCTTTCTACAATATCATGCAATTCACTAATAGCTCGAGAATTTTCCATTAAATGATTCTCTACTCTCATATTAAAATTTTCTTGCTTAACAATATAATTATCAAACTCATCTAAGCATTGTGCAGGAGGTTTCGAATACGGAATATCTTCCCTAGTAAAGCGTTGGAGGGAGTTTACCTCAATCATGGATGAAGGGGAAATTATCTCACATATATCTTCTATGGGGGGAAGATTCTTCACATCTTCAGATTTAATACCTTTCTCCTTGAGAGACTTCTTGGCTTCCCTCATATCTTCATCATTCAATTTAATTAAACCCCTCTTCTTCAATATTGGCGTTGGAGTTGGTTCAGGTGTAGTCCAATCATCATGATTCCGTCCTATTTTAGCCAATAATTCTTCGACGTCGTCACGGAGTTCTTTTCTTGAAAACACAACCAGCACAACTATCCAGGTATGCCCTAGACTCAATGGTTAGTCCGCTATAAAATATATCAAGTAAATCATGATTTTCCAAATCATGATCAGGCCGAGCTCTAATAAGAGGGCAAAATCTCGCCCAAGCCTCAGGCAATTTCTCTCCATCTTCCTGGTCAAAATTATAAATTCTCTGCAAAGCAATATGTTGAGCACTAGCAGGAAAGTATTTACGGAAGAAAACATCAAGCAATTCTTTTGGACTTTTAATAGAATTAGGTGGCAAATTATTATACCAAGTTTTAGCGTCATCCTTTAATGAGAATGGAAAGATTTTAGCAACAAAGTAAGTACGCATCTTGACATCATCAGAAAACAAGCTACTTAGAGTAGATAACTCAATCATGTGTTCAACGAGCACTCTCTTTTTCGGTACCACAAAAGGGTGTTTTCTCAACAATAGCTATATGAGATAGATCAAGAGAAAAATCATAATCTTTATCCTTAATGTTTATGGGAGATGTGGCAAACTTAGGATCGGGAGACGAGTTTATATCTAACGGCATGTTACGCAAGCAACTTTTTAATTTTTCTTGCATCGGTAGTAGCATTGCATTTTTCAATAAAATCATCATTAAGCTCCACATAATCTTCATCAGGATCATCACTAAAATAATCAAGTTCAGGTGAACTAACAGGTGTAGTAGCATTAGGAGTTTCAGTACTTTCAATTTGTCTAGACCTAGCAATTGTAGCATCTAGAAAAGATCCCAATGAACCACTATCATCAAGCACAGTAGAAATATTATCAATATCATGAGAGTTTTCAGATTCAGCAGAAGTACCCGCATGTGAAGCATGTGGCGGTGAAACAAGTTTATCAATCACAGATGGTGAATCAAGTGTAGCGGAGGTATTCAGAATTGTACCTTTTCTTGTAGTGGATGGTAATATGGCGACCTTAGTATCGCGAGGTTTACCCATGATGGAGAATTTGCAGCGAACAATATTAATCCAAGTGAACTTCCAAATAAAGCTATGCTCCCCGGCAACGGCGCCAGAAAATAGTCTTGATGACCCACAAGTATAGGGGATCGCAACGAGTCTTCGAGGGAAGTAAAACCCAATTTATTGATTCGACACAAGGGGAGACAAAGAACACTTGGAAGCCTTAACGAGCGGAGTTGTCAATTCAGCTGCACACGGAAACGAGACTTGCTCGCAAGAGTTTATCGATAGTAACGAGTTTTATAGCAAGTAGCGATAGTGAAATAACGAGCAACGAGTAACAGAGACAGCGGTAGTGATTTTAGTAAACGAGCGAGGATTAAAATATCGTAGGCACGGGGACGGATGACGGGCGTTGCATGGATGAGAGAAACTCATGTAACAATCATACCAGGGCATTTGCAGATAATAATAAAACGGTGTCCAAGCACAAAGCAATCAATAGGCATGTGTTCCATATATAGTCGTGCGTGCTCGCAATGAGAAACTTGCACAACATCTTTTGTCCTACCAGCCAGGTGGCAGCCGGGCCTCAAGGGAAACTACTTGGATATTAAGGTACTCCTTTTAATAGAGTACCGGAGCAAAGCATTAACACTCTGTGAACACATGTGATCCTCACATCGCTACCATTCCCTCCGGTTGTCCCAATTCTTGTCACTTCGGGGCCATTGGTTCCGGACGACGACATGTGTATACAACTTATAGGTAAGACCATAAACAATGATTATCTTGATGAAACAATAACATGTTCAGATCTGAGATCATGGCACTCGGGCCCTAGTGACAAGCATTAAGCATAACAAGTTGCAACAATATCATCAAAGTACCAATTACGGACACTAGGCACTATGCCCTAACAATCTTATGCTATTACATGACCAATCTCATCCAATCCCTACCATCCCCTTCGGCCTACAGCGGGGGAATTACTCACACATGGATGGGGGAAACATGGCTGGTTGATGTAGAGGCGTTGGCGGTGGTGATGGCGATGATCTCCTCCAATTCCCCGTCCCGGCGGAGTGCCAGAACGGAGACTTCTGGCTCCCGCGACGGAGTTTTGCGATGTGGCGGCGTTCTGGAGGGTTTCTGGCGACTTCGACTTCTCTCTGTGCGTTTTTAGGTCGAGGCCGATAAATAGTCCGAAGGAGGGTGTCGGAGGCCGGCCGAGGGGGGCACACCACATGGCCGCGCGGGCCCCCCCTGGGCCGCGCCGCCCTATGGTGTGGGGCCCTCGGGCCTCCACTGAGTTGTCCTTCGGCTCCGTCGGTTTTGCGGGAAAATAGGGCCTTCGCATAAATTCCGAGGATTTTCCCGAAAGTTGGATTTACGCACAAAAACGAGACACCGAACAGTTCTGCTGAAAACAGCGTTAGTCCGTGTTAGTTGCATCCAAAATACACAAATTAGAGGCAAAACAATAGCAAAAGTATTCGGGAAAGTAGATACGTTTTGGACGTATCACACACCGTAACCTTCACACTATGAAAGGAGGAATAGATCGCATCAATACCATCATAGTAATAGTTAACTTCATAATCTACAAGAGATCACAATCATAGCATAAACCAAGTACTTCATGATGCACACACTACCAACATTACATCATGGAGGAGGAATAGACTACTTTAATAACATCACTAGAGTAGCACATAGATGAATTGTGATACAAAACTCATATGAATCTCAATCATGTAAAGCAGCTCATGAGATTATTGTATTGAGGTACATGGGAGAGAGATTAACCACATAGCTACAGCGGAGCCCTCAGCCTCGGGGGTGAATTACTCCCTCCTCATCATGGAGACAGCGATGGCGGTGAAGATGGCGGTGGAGACGGCGGCCCCGTCCCGGCAGGGTGCCGGAACAGAGAGTTCTGTCCCCCGAATTGGAGTTTCGCGATGGTGGCGGCGCCCCTGGAGTCTTTCTGGAGTTTCGTCAATTGGTACTGCGTTTTTAGGTCGAAAGGGGTTATATAGGCGAAGAGGCGGCGCAGGAGGGCTGACAGGGTGGCCTCACCCTAGGCCGGCGCGGCCGTGGTCTGGCCCGCGCCGCCTTATGGTGTGGTGGCCCCCTGGCCCCTCTCCGACTCTTCTTCGGTGTTCGGAGCCTTCCGGGAAAAATAGGAGGTTTGGCGTTGATTTCGTCCAATTCCGAGAATATTGCCCGAACAGCCTTTCCGGAACCAAAAACAAGCGAAAACAAAGAATCGGCCTTTCGGCATCTCGTCAATAGGTTAGTTCCGGAAAACGCATAATAATGACATAAAGTGTGAACAAAACATGTCGGTATTGTCATAAAACAAGCATGGAACATCAGAAATTATAGATACGTTGGAGACGTATCACTGCTCTCCTCTTTATCTTTACCATGGCGGTCTACTGGCCCTACCATGTTGATATCGAAAGAGAAACCCAGTTGACGCGTCGTGGAATGGTTGAGCTCCACCATGTTGACGCCAGGAAACGGTTGCATGTCCACTTTCATGGCAAACTGACCGAACATTAATCGGCCATGTTCTATCGCCATTTGAATCTGTCCACGCAACACTTTGCAGTCATTGGTGGCGTGGGTGAACGTGTGATGCCATTTGCAGTATGGTCTCCCGTTCAACTCTTGCACCGTAGGGATTTTATGGCCTTCGGGTAACTTCACTGTTTTTCCTTCAGCAGAAGAAATCGAAGATCCGCTCGCTTTGCTTATATCAAAGTCAAACCCTTTTGCGGGCCCCGGCTGTTTCACCCATTTGCAGGACACGGGTCCCCCCCCCGAGCCCATTCAGCAACGGCGACTTCCTGATCCTCTGCAGATTCTTCAGCTTCTTCTGCCTCGACCAGGCCTATCGGGAGCTTGAACTTGTCTTGGTATAGTTCTGGGTGGCGCTGCTCATACAATGTCAGTTTCTGGACCAAATGCGCCAATGAATTGTAGTCCACTTGGAAAGTCAGATCCTTGAGCGGCGCTGCGAGGCTCGCCACGGCCAGCTCGATCGCTTCTTTCTCGCTTAAACGAACCGAATAACATCGGTTCTTGACGGTTCCGAAACGCTGAATGTACTCGGACACCGTCTCTCCCCGCCTTTGCCGCACCCGCGTCGGATCGGCAATGCCGCCTTCGGTAGCTTCGAGTGATATTGTACATGAAACCGCTCTTCCGGCTTGCTTCCATGTCCGAACTGTATCTGGTGGCAACGAGGTGTACCACCCAAAAGCTGGACCCGTGAGAGATTGCGCAAAGAACCTTACACGTAGCGGGTCTGATGCTGAAACCATGCCCAACTGTGCCAAATATCTGCTCACATGCTCAATTGAGCTAGACCCTTCTGATCCACTGAACTTTGTGAAGTCAGGGAGCCGATACTTGGGTGGCAGCGGGATCAGGTCGAATTCGTTGGGATACGGCTTGGAATAGCCGATTGTCCTCCTCTTTGGCAGGATACCAAACTGGTCTCTCAGGATTGCACTGATTTGATCCACGGTATGAGCTGCAGGGGTTGAGCTTTCATGACTCGTTCCAATGGCATATTTAGCTAGCCACGCCTGTTTCTCCGCGTCTGCTCCAGAACTCCCTCCTACTCCAGCAATCCCTCCTGCATTAATCTGGTTCATGTGCGCCCAGTTGTTGCAGTCCGGCACGTATGTGCACACGTATCCATGTGGGATCTCTTTGGGCGGCTCATACAGGAATTGGTAATCGCCCGGATCACCTCCAACCTTGTAGACGACGTATGTCGGTGAACCTTGTTGCTGTGGAGCTGTAAGCGCGAACGGCAGTAGCGGTCTGGTGTGGAACGGTACTTCTCCTTGGTGAGTCCCTAGGGTAGGTCCTGGCGGAGAATATTGATGCTTCATGATCTCCTGAACCACACGAAGCGCAACACGCTCCAAAGCATTCACCAAGCTCTCAGAATGACGATGTAGAGAATGAGCCACCATGTAATTGATTTCCTGGCGCAGGGCTCTGGTGCGCTCCTCCGAAGGAAGAGATAGATCTACTCCATCGAGCACGCCTTCGGGTGTGAATCCTTTGAACCTAATGCCATGTGAACGGGTTTTCTCGAAAGAGCCGATGAGATCGGCTTCGAAGAGAGCATTAAGCTCATCACACTTCTTCTTGTGCTCTTCAGGTAGATCTTCGTACTTGACTGGTTCGTCCGACATCTCAGCTGCAGATGTTGACGTGGTTGCTGCAGATTGTCCCACTGGGCGTGCCAGAATGTGTTGCCTGCCAAAACCCACCGGCGAGCAGCGACGAGCAACACGAAGAGCCGGGAGGCTTCCAAGACGGCTGGTGGGCCCTGGTCCCTCGGTCGACGGCCCGCAATGCTCCGGCACACGTCCTGGCGGTTGCAAGGGTGTGCCACCTGACCTATACCTGGTCAGGAAGGTGTTGGATCGCTTCGATTAGTTTCCTGCATGGTAGACACGTAAACAATAAATGAGCCTCGATCGGCTCTCAGGTCACCCTGCTCATTGGCTCAAAGAGCCGATTGACCCATGGTTCATGTTAGATCTTGCAATAACATGGGTGTCATGCTTCATTAATATTAAGCTAAATTGATCTACGACAGTTTAGGGTTTTCACCGTATAACCGGAACATCCTACACGTAGTTGAGCCTAGCAGATACGAAAGATGGTGGAAGACTAACCCTAAAAGAGGCCTAAAAACCAACGTAGAGTCGATTGCCGGAACATCCCTTCTAGGATCGGTAAGCCATACCTAGCGCACTACCGGATCGTTCAACCCGTTTGCAAGGCCTAACCATACGGATATCAAACTAATCCTTGCGGAACAAGGAGCAACTATAACCAGATCAAATCTACTAAATAAAGATGAAGCAAGATGCCGCCCTTACACCTAAGATAGGTGTAAGGACGGCTAGACATCGAGGGGCAGCATAGCTAAGCAAGCATATCAGAAGAACAACGATGCAAGCCCCAAAACATCTACGATAAGTAGTGTTACTCGCCATCAACAAGGCTTCAGTTGACGAGCAACACCAGATAACGAATAAACCTATACTGCCTAGATCGCAAGATGCGATCTAGGCAGCATGATGCTTACCCGGGATAAACCCTCGAAACAAGGGGTGGCGATGCGCCTAGATTGTGTTTGTTGTGAACGTGATCGTCCTTTTTTCTCAATAACCCTAGGTACATATTTATAGTCCGTAGACTTTCTATCTTTGGAATACACCTAACCGTGTACGAGCTAAACTCTATCTCTTAATTCTAAACTAAGATACAATCTACCATAATATACAGATACACGGGCAATCTAGCCCAAACTCTCGTGCAAGGCCGCTCCAGAGACGCTCCACGTGTATATCCTCCAAGCCCATCTCAATTACGGCCCATCTCCTGATTTGGCCAAAATCTGGTGATAACACTATGTGCACCAACAACTTATTCTAAGCAATGGTTCACCTATGTGTACCAACAACTTATGCTAAGCAAGACAAGCAACTTATGTGATAGGAAGATATATATATAACTTCAAGCACGATGGCTATCACAGAGTAAAGTGCATAAGTAAAGAGCTCGGGTATAGGAATAACCGAAGTGACGCAGAGACAACGATGTAGCCCAAAGTTCACACTCTTGCAAGTGCTACTCTCCGTTGGAGCGGTGTGGAGGACAAGTCACTCCAAATGCACGAGGGCCACCGTATTCTCCTCGAGAATTCCCACCAAAAGGGATGTCCTCGATCCACTATGGGACCTTAGGAAGGTCACCGAACCCGCACAAAGCTTGGGGCTATCTCCATAACTTAATTGGAGGCTCCCAATAAATTGCCACAAAGGCCTTGCCCTTGAAGATTCTCCAAAACTTAATTGGAGTCCCCAAGAACACCACTAAGATGCCACAAAGGCCTTGCCCTTGAAGATTCTCCACAACTTAATTGGAGTCCCCAAGAATACCACTAAGATGCCACAAAGGCCTAGAATCTGTCTAGGGTTCCAAGAACCCAAGAGCAACAACCTTCTTGCTTTCACCTCCACGAATCACCGTGGAGAAATCAAACCGATGCACCAAATGCAATGGCAAGAATACCACAAAGATGCTCAAGTCCTTCTCTCTCAAATTCCAACAAAGCTACAAAAGCTATTGGGGGAATAAGAGAGGAAGAACAAAGGAATTCACAAAGAACACCAAGATCAAGATCTAGAGAGTTCCACTCACAAAGAGATGGATATGATTGGTAGAAATGTAGATCTAGATCTCCTCTCTCTTTTCCCTCAAATGGGGGCAAGAATCATGGAGGGATTGAGAGATAGTGCAAGCTTCTCTAGTTCAACAATGGAGGAGAGAGAGAGTGAGAGAAGCCCCAACCCAAGGAGGAAGAAGGGGGGTATTTATACCCCCCCCCCCGAAAAAACGAGCCATTGCAGGATATTGTGTAACACCGGAAGTTCCGGCCAGGAGGGCCGGAAGTTCCGGCTGGCACCGGAAGTACCGGCCATGTTGGCCGGAACTTCCGCCAGGAAGATTCCGCGCAGACGACCTGGTCAGAAAGAGATAGGGGCGGAACTAGGGCGGAACTTCCGGCGACCGGAAGTTCCAGCCAAGTTCCGGCCAAGTTCCGGAATTTCGAGAAAACCATACTGGACATACTGAGCCACAATTTGCCGATTTCCGGAACTAGCCCGGAAGTTGGGCGGAAGTTCCGCTGGAGCGGAACTTCCGGCCTTCTTCGCCGGAACTTCCGGCCAGCCTTTGAATGCACCAACTGTGAGGGGTGCTGTGGGTGCTGACGAAAGGAGTATCTGGGTGGAACTTCCGGCTGTAGAGGCCGGAACTTCCGCCCGGAGCAAAAGACACACCGGTAAAACCTCCAACCTTGAAAATGCAATAAGTTGAGTTAGGAAACTCGGATTTAGGTGAAACCAATTTTGTTGGAAAGAGGACGACAAAAGCTACCCAACAAAAATGGAAATCAGTGGGGGGTGATTTTCTACTATTTTTAGAGGTGCAATACCTCAACATGAGAAACCGAGAAAAACACCAAACTCGAAAACGCAACAAGTGATCTATGCAAAATCCGTTTTCGATGAACTAGAGCTTGTCATGAGAATAAGCACAAGCTCTAAAACATCACATGGGTAAGATCCAAATAACAACCAAGAAAGATGATGCAAGGATGCAAAGGTTTGAGCTCTCTCCGAACGATACCATCGAGTTACTCACTCGAGAGCCCTCTTGATAGTACGGCAACTAAACTATAAACCGGTCTCCAACTACACTATGAGACCGGTGAGAAAGAAACCCTATCAAGAGCAAACCTTATACTTGCGCATTCCACTTGAGCTCGATGACGATGATCTTGACCTCAACAAGATGGAACGCCTTTATTGCTTGTGCTTGCTTGACGAAGTCTTGTGGATTGCTCCCCCATAATCCACCATGGGAGAGCTTCTTCTTCGGCGCATCTTCACATAACCATGACCACCATGTGGATTGCTCCCCCATAATCCACCATGGGAGAGCTTCTTCTTCGGCACGTCTTCACATAACCATGACCACCATGTGGATTGCTCCCCCATAATCCACCATGGGAGAGCTTCTTCTTCGGCGCATCTTCACATATCCATGATCACCATATGGATGGCAAGACTCAAGCAAAGGATCTCTTCGAGATGGCTCATCTTGAACTTGCACTTCATTTCTCCATGGCAAGCTTTAAGCTTATGAACTCTTCGAGTTGGCTCATCTTGAACTTGCACTTCATTCTTCATTCTTCATCATATTGATGTCTTGAAGTAACTTGAGGGCTCACTTCATCTTCATCTTCAAGACATACTTGACACTTGATATCCTTCATCAATTTCTTCTTATTGCAACCTTGAAGCCAACAAATGGTTCAAGAATTGCCTATGGACAACTCCTACAAATATAACTCAATGCAAACATTAGTCCATAGGGATTGTCATTAATTACCAATACCACACATGGGGGCTCCATGCACTTTCAGGTTGCTCAACGCCGCCATGAGATCCTCCTCGGCGAAGCTAAGCATGTCCATGACCGCATTGTACAGGTCAGGGTGCATGTCCGTGAGCTTGTTGTCCCTGATGGCTTGTGCCACGTCCTTCACAACAACAGTCATGTTGGTGAAGGACACCAGCTCGTCGGCGGTGAAGGCACCTCTCTTCCTCTTGCCGGTAGTCGCCTTGTCAGGTGCATCAGCGGCCTTCTCAGGTGGCCCATCGAGGATGATCGTGTCGGACTCCTGGGTTTCAGCATCCTCAGGTGAAGGAGTAGCTGCAGCCGAGCCCAGGGGCTCACTGGATCCCGTGGCGTACTTACCGGTGGCGAGGCCGAAAGAGAAGATGGTATGCATCTCGTCGTAGTTCGCAATGGGCACATTCAGGAACTCCGCGTCCTTTGGATGATCCTACGATATGAAGGGACAATGATGTTAGTTGTGCTCGTCGATGATGAAAAGATTTAGTGAGGTGGACAGAGCATGCTCACCGCGACAAGCCCGCAGTAGTGCTCACCCTCAAGGATGATGCATTTGGTATCATCGCACCACTGAGTCCTGCTTAGATCGTGGAGCCTGGTAATGGTGAGGCACCTCTGCCTCCACTTTCTTGGGTGGTTGTACACATGAGTGGAGCTAACGTCTATACCATAGTGTTCAAACAGGGCCTTCGCCACAACAGTCAGATGGACTTCCTTGAATCCTTTGTCAGTTCTTACTCCGGTCTTGATCAAGCTGCACATCTTCTCCAACATGATGCTGGACATGAATGGAAGCCATTTCATGGCCACATTCCCCTTCTGTGAGGCCTTCAAGGCCTTGGCCGCTTCATGTGGTTCTTACTCTTTTTTGTGGAGGCTAACCTCGCCGCCACCTATTGCCGCTACCTGAGCCACTAGGTCAGCCACATGCCCACTGATGGCCGGCACAGGGGTGAATGCCACCTTGAACTCATACAGGGGCTATGAATCGGCAACTTGCGAAGGGATCTGAGAGTCCCCAACGCAGACGAGCGCCTGGCTAAAGTCATCACAGAAGGAGTCCTACACACATCGTAGTACATAACGTGAATCTACTTGGGAACAAAGACATGGCTAAAGTGGACAACACAAACCATACCAACATCATCCTAAATCAGACAAACAATACATTGCAACCATGGGCAACACAAACCCTAGCAACATCATGGTAGCTCAGCAAGGAACCAGAAATGTGGCACCCTAGCAAGTTCATGATAGCTCAGCACAATCAGAACTAACCCCTGCAACAAGATCAAACCCTAGCCAAGATATGACAACTCCAAACCTAGATCTATACATAACCGAGGTATCGGGGTAAGGGAATCCATACAGTCATCACCGGAGGTGAAGAAGTGCTGCACCAGGAAGAAGATGAAGCCACCGAGATGCAGTCACCGCCGCTGCCACCGTCGCTGACCGGATATGTGTGCGCCTCTTACCTGCTTGCCAACATGAGGAGGAGCTCGAAATTTGGGGAGAGAATGGAGGAGGGGGTGGAAATAGGCGATGGAGCGCGGCGGGAGGTGACGGAATCCTTCCCGTCCCGCTTTTCGCTTTTCGCCGATGCGAGCCGCAACTCTCGCCATCTCCCTCCTAGTCTCCGACCGTGCGCCAAAGATTCATTTTTGCATCAGCTGCGTATGAGATTTGTCTGCATCGCTAGAAATGGTCGATCTGGGTGTTTCTCCAAAACCTGGCTCGAGGATGCTTTAATATTCGGTTCGCTTCAACAACAGAAGTGAGCCTAGATATGCTGAAGCAATGCTAGCAAGAAACGCCCAGCCTACCAAACACGTCCATGCATGAGACTATGTGAGGCTTCTGCTTGCGCGTTTCGGCGGGCAGTTAAATTCGTTGCTGCTCATGTGAGTGCCTATGTGAGATGCAGCGACGTGACCTCGAAACAACTCGCTAGGCGGTTACAGCCAGCTAGTTGGTACTAAAATCACATGGAAGGGCATCAAGATCACGATGCACAACGTATATTATTTCTTCATGGCTGCGCTTCACCACGTTTAAAGTCAGCGCTCAGCAGCATCTGCACTACATCTACATAGATTGGGCGGCGGCAGGACTGTTTTTTTTTTAAAGATCTGGGGTTTAAATGTCGTGTATCCTATGAATTTAGATGGAATCTTACCGGGATCATGCTGCAGGCATATTTGCACGTGCCATGCCAGATTCGCAGTCAGATAATAAGAGAAAACTGAAAATTGGGTACGACAGTTGTTGGATCACGCTTAACATGGAAGATGGCATCCTCCATTTCTCTTGGCATTTTGTATGGAGCGTGGACAAACCTAAATAGCTCAAAGTATATAAGCATGAGAGAAAGGTTTGCCAACACAAGGCCACGTTTCGTAGACAAGTACTCCTAGGTATTACGACATCTCCAGCGATGCGACCAAAATGACAATCTAAATAGTTTGATTATGTTAGTTTGAATCGTGCAACGGATAGAATTTGGGCCGCAGTCCAGCTGGCCAGGCCAGTGCGCCCAGCGGCGTGACCTATTTGGTCCGGTGTTGGGGCAAATTGCATATAATAAAAATCTTATATATTGCGCACATATTTAGAGGAAAAATTGCTTGAAACAAATTGGTACAGTAAACTACAAATCAATAAAAACATAGGAGAAGACTCCATCGTCTTCAATTCTTCATCTTGCCCTCTCCTCGTCATCCTCGTCAGAGTGGTAGTGGCGACAACACATAATCTTGTCGAAGACCTTGGCGGTGAGCATGTCATGGCCGTTGTAGTTGAAGACGACGAAACACCGACATGCTTAAAAAGACCAAGACATTGGATGCCAACGCGGAGGCCGAAACGTCGACATTGATGAAGGTAGACAGCTAGCGCAGAAGTCAGGCGGTGTGGCCTGAGCAGGAGCCCAGGCGTCGGGCGGCGGGGGCAGCTTTGGAGGCAACCTACCTCCATTTATGGCTATAGGATTTACGCCGGTGGACATAGGAGGACACGCATGCTAGGTCCGTTTAGGTCGCACCGCTGGAGCGTACGCGCCCGGTTGTAACATCCCAGGTTTGGAGCCTACAAAAAGAGAGAATACAAATGTGTGCATTGCATTCATGCATAGAAAATCTTAGGAATTTTCGTGTTGATGGAATTGAAGTAGATCATCAAGTCAAGCGCTATAAACTCCAATGTGACCTTTGCTAAAACGTTGTTTTCGGTAGAAATGAATTGATCTATAGGTTAGATCAAATAGAACTAGAACTATTACAACAACACATTAAGTGAGGATCAAATGCCAGATCTTCTAAAGGATCATAATATGGTATTTCTTGCAACCACTTATGGATATCTATTAAACTACGGATCAAAGAATAAGAAAGAATTAAGAAACTAATCTTGACTTATCTTCTCTCTGTCCTTTTCTTAATCAATGTTCTTACCATGATCCTCATGTATATCCGGTATATCTTCAATTCTAATCTTGAACCCATGTCCAGGACATTCACACAAGTTCTTTATAAAATCTTGATTATTCCAATCTTGTCTATACAAATCTATCTTTATCAAACCTCCGAAAAGGGAGTGACATATTCATATACCCAGATGATTGTATCATCATCCCTTGACTAGAGCCCTAGATTATTATTCAAGTCATTCCCTCCTAAGTGAAGTCATGGATACTAACCTTAGCCATGCCTAGATCCAAGAGAGTACAAGATAAATACTATATCCTAATTGATCAAGCCAACACTTGATATGGGATGTGAGAACCCTATTTCACTAGTGATTTTTTTTGATAAAGGACGCTTTATTACTCAAAAAATTTAAGCATTACAGCGGGGCTCTGCATAACTAGGATGCACTGTTGATCGCCAAAACCCACTGGCGGGCAGCGGCCTGTCAACACGGTAGAGCCGGGAAGAGCCTAGAGCTGCGGCTGGCTGAGACCCCTCCGAGCGACGGCCCGCAATGCTCTTCTGGTCACACGCGGCGATGCGAAGTGCAAGGGCGTGCCACCTGACCTATACCTGGTCGGGAAGGTGATGGGGATGCCTCGCTTAGTTCCCGCATGGCATACACGTAAACATTAAATACGAGCCTCGATCGGCTCTCAGGTTATCCCGTGAATCGGCTCAAAGAGCCGATCCACCCATGATCCGTACGGGGTGCACGAATACTTGGTGATCCCGCTTGATCAAGATGAAGCTAATTAGATCTACGACGATTTAGGGTTTTCACCGCATAATCGGATCATCCTACTCCAGGTTGGGCCTCGCGGCCACGCACGGTGCTCATAAGCCGATCCTAAACAAGGCCAAAGAACCAACAAAGAAGTTGATCCGCGGAACATCCCGTTTAGGACTTGCGAACGCCACCCTACGTGCCACCGGATCCTCCCCCTTTGTAAGGCCTAACTATTGCAGATATTAAACTAATCCTTGCATAACAAGGAGCAATCGTAACGGATCAGATCTACTAGATGATGAACAAGCAGGTGCCGCCCCCACGCCCGAGATAGGCGTGAGGGCGGCTAGACATGCAAGGGTTGCACTACGTAAGCATGTTTATACGAAGAGCCATGCTAACCCTAACACATCTATGATAACTACGTTGCGCGCCATCAAAGACGCTTCAAGTACGCGCAACGCATGAACAACGTGGAGCTTGTGCTGCCTAGATCGCAAGATGCGATCTAGGCAGCATGTCGCTACCCGATTGAAACCCTCGAGACGAAGGAGTTGGCGATGCGCCGAGATTGGTTTGTTTTTGGGGTGAACGTTGTGTTGTTGTTTATTCCATAAACCCTAGATACATATTTATAGTCCAAGCGGACTTTCTAACGTGGGAATATCCCACCGTGTGCGATACAAACTCTAAATCTTGATCTAAGATATAACCTACTACAATTAAAGATACACGGGCAAACTAGCCCAAATTCTCCGTGCAAGGCCGCTTCAGAGATCTTCCACGTGTAGTCCTCTAAGCCCATCTCTCTTACGGCCCACCTCTGGATTTGTCCAAAATCTGGTGATAACACATGCCCCCCTGGTTTTGGAAATAATTTTTCCAAAATCATTAAGCGTTCCTCCGTCGGGTCATGTCGTGGCAGAGCAGAGCTGTTGCAGTATCCGTTATCATTATGCCCTGTCTTCTCAGCTTCTCTGCAAAATTCGATAGCTCTGGCGTCATCTCCTTGGAAACTGAAAGGACAGTAAATTTCCACCAGGCTCCTCATTATTTAACTGTGCCGACCGATTAGCTTTCTTCATCCCCTTCCTCTGTTCCAGCCATCGGCACCCAAAAAACCCTCTTCTCCCTCAGCAATGTCTTCCTCTTCCTCCTCCTTCTCAAACCTCTTCCCCCCATTTTCGTCGAAGAAGAACGAGGACAAACCTTCTTCCGAAGTGGACCCCCTCCCCTCCGATGATGAGAAGAAAGAAGGAGAAGTAGCGAAGGCCAAGACCTTCCCCTCCGCCAAGCTCCCGTCGAAGAAGCGCTCCCGCATGTGGGCGGACAGCGAGGATGAAGATGACGACGAAGAAGAAGAAGAGGAGGAGGAAGATGAATCTTCCTCTTCCGCCGGGTACCCGCCAACCAAGCGCTTCCGCTCCTGGGCGGACAGCGAGGACGATGATGATGACGAGGAGGAAGAGGCTCCGGCCATGGGCTGGGGTAGCAGCGACGAGGAGCTCCCCGGGAGCAGCCGCCGACGACATCGACGGCGGTGACGACGAGGACAGCGACGACCAGTAGAATAGGACTAGTAGTAGCAAGTGCGCTAGGCACTAGATCCCTCTTTTGAGAGCCATCGGCTCTTTCTTGTAAAGCCGCTCCTCTGAATTAATGAAATTGTTCTTTTGATTCCTCCTTCAATTGCCCCAATTTCATTCCTTCCGCCTGTCATATCAAGACCGATAGCAATGTATCGATTTTTTTCTTCTTTTGGACGCCCATGAAGCTGGATTCTCATGTCGATTAGCTCGTAGGCCGAGAACTTCTCAATTTCAGGCTGCGATTTGGTATCTGACCATATTTTCTTCGCAATCCCTTAGCCGATGACCACTCATCGGCTATTTTGAGAATCCAATCCCTTTGCAGCGACAGGACAGTCCAAAATCTGTAAAAGCCGACGGCCTCCCTTCCTGATTCCTCTCCATAGCTTCGGCAATCTTCTTTCGCGACCAGAACTGCTTCCAGAGAGGATCACGACGCAGGATCAACCGATGCAACTCCAATTGGTTTCTAAAGAACCAAATCTTCATGTAGTCCGTTGCCCCCCGAGTCTTCATCAAGGCGAGGACAATCGTGAGCCAACCACATGTGTCACCATCAGCCTCCGAATCGTAACGCAGAATCAGCCGATTCCATCAAAATCGGCTCTCTGAAGAACTTCCAGGGCGAGCTGCCCCCCGAGCTTTCATCAAGGCAAGAATACCGGCGAGGATGCATAAGTCGTTGATCAGCTTTCTTTCTACTGAACATCGACGTTGATGTAAACCCTTGAGCACACAGCCAGTAGGTCTTGGTCCTGTGCAACTGTACTAAAGTCAATTTTTTTTTTATTTGGCCGATTTTTCCTTAACCGGCCCCCAATGTTCCACTGCACGCATGTCTGCACATGTTTATCTGCATATGTTCATCTGACTATATGCCCCCCGAGCCGAATCTGCTGAATGACTGCAGATATCGGCTTTCTTGGTTAGTCAGGGCACTGTACTTGCATGTCGGCTTCGCAAAGACTTATGCTGACTTTCATCTGCCGACGTGGCCACTGCCCAGTAGATCGTTGCTGACCACAAACAGAATATGTGCAGAAGATAATCTTGGCCGATTGCTGGAATCGGCCTCCACCTTGCTCGTTCGATGAAGGTTTTGTAATGTCCCTCCATAAACTTTTTGGGGCCGATCACAAGGATCAGCCTCGCACGGTTTGCTCATTGGCTTGATCTTGCTACTCGGTTAGGGCTGGATAAAACCAACCCAACCTCTCGACTTGACGCGCCCGCTCGTCGTCCACCTTAAGTGCATCGTATAATCGTGGAACACTAAGCTCCGTCGGCAAGACAAGCACCATGTTTGTGCCGGCCCGATGTTTCATCATCGGCTTTCTTTTGCTTGGGACGCCACTCCATTCTTCGTGGACGACCCTCTTCATCCAGGGCTCGCCGAACCTTTGCGGCCGGATCAGGCCGTGCCTTCCTTAGCGTATGCGGTATAACCTTTCGGCTTCCTCCAGGCCGCGCAACCGCTGAACCCTGCGCTTTTGTGAACGGCTGAGTCCGTCGTGGGCACCACCTTGGACGGTGGCACCTGTCTTCTTCTTCTTCTAGACCTTCGTCTTCGGAATCCTCAAGATCTGCCCAACGAAGTGACTCAAGCACGTTTGCTTGGTGGTGGGAGAGGCCCTAAGCGCTCAAACACGGACACGTTGGCTGCCTCCTTCTTCTTCTTGTTGCATTCGGGCAATTGCCGATTGTGGGCAATCGGCTCATTCCCGAATCCCAGCGAGTGTCCGAAGAAAGGGCAGTCCCGATGTCCGGCGTTGTCATCTTGCTCCCTTGATGTGTCCGTGGCACGGCGCTCGTGCTCCTCCTCATCGCGATCCTCGCCGACGATGTCTTCGGCTTCTCTAGCCGTACGATCTCCTTCATCATCATAGTTGGACCGTCGGCGTTGGTCATACTCGTCTCACATATTTGTTGAGGAGGTGATCGGAGAGAGGTCGTTGATATCTTATGTTCTTCACTTCTCCCTCCGTAACGTAGCGCTTGCCATCATGATGGAGCCGATCGCGTGGAGCGGCCTCCTCCGTATCCTTGCTATGAGAGCAGCTGCCCTCATCTCCATCTTTGCCGGAGTGGTTCCCGGGTCCTACCATGTTGATGCCGAACGTGGGACCCGGCCGGCAACTCTCGTGGTAGATGACTTCTACCATGTTAACGGCGGGGAAGGGCTGGGTGTCTACCTTCATGGCGTACTCGGTTGAAAATTAAACGCCCTTCTCTATCGCCGCTTGGATGTGCCGACGCCACACCCCGCAGTCGTTGGTGGCATGGGAAAGCGAGTTGTGGAACTTGCGGTATGGCTTTCCGTTTAGCTCTTGCGCCGTAGGGAACTTGAGACCTTCAGGAATCGTCAACTCGTTTCTCCTTGAGCAGGAGGTCGAAGATTTGTTCGGTCTTGGTCACGTCAAAATCAAATCCCCGGGCGGCCCCGGTGGCTTTACCCATTTGCGGGACACAGGGGTTCCTCCCCGAGTCCATTCAGCCACTCGCTACTTCTTGGTCTCCCGCAGGCACTTCACCTTCCTCTCGTATCGACCATGACTACGCCCGCTTGAACTTGTCTTGGTACAGTCCGGGTGGCGCTGTTCATATGCCGATAGTTTCGAACCATGTGCGCCGACGAGGGATAATCTGCTTGGGAGGCCATGTCCTTGAGCCGTGTTGCAAGGCCAGCCACCGCCAACTCGATCGCTTCCTTTTCAGCTTATACGAACCGAATAACATCGGTTCCTAAGATTCCCGAAGCGCTGGATGTACTCGTCACTCGTTTCTCCGCGCTTCGACGTAGTTGTGCTAGATCGGCAATGCTAGACTCGGAAGCTTCGAATGATATTGCATATGGAACTGTTCTTCCAATTGCTTCCAAGACTCGGATGGAGTTTGCCGGCAAAGAGGTATACCATCCAAAAGCCGATCCCGTGAGGGACCGTGAAAAGAGCCTCACACGTAGCTGATCCGACACCGAAGCCGGTCCTAGTTGCGCCAAATATCGGCCGATGTGCTCGATGGAGCTGGAGCCATCCGATCCACTCGAATTTGGAGAAGTCGGGGAGCCGATATTTAGGTGGCAGCGGGATCATCTCGTACTCGTCGGGGTACGGCTTGGAATAGCCGATTGCCCTCCTTTTCGGCATAATACCGAACTGGTCTCTCAGTATGGTACTGATCTGATCCGCCGTGCTGGCTGCAGGAGATGCACTCTGAAGATTCGCCGGGGTGGCGTACTTAGCCAGCCATGTTTGCTTTTCCAGCTCTGAGCCAACTGCAGGAGCTGGGCTCTGGAGTTTCGTCGGGGTGGCGTACTTAGTTAGCCACGTCTGCTTCTCAAGCTCTGTCGCTGACGTCCCTCCTGTCTGCGCCGGAGTCCCTGACGTTGTGGCCTGGTTTGAGAGTGCCCAGCTGCTACAATCCGGCACATACGTGCACGCGTATCCTTGAGGGATCTCCTTAGGCGCCTCAGCCAAGAACTCGGTAGTCACTAGGGTCACCACCGATCTTGTAGACGACGAATGCCGGTGTAGCCGGCACTTCGGTGGTGCTGCCAACGCATATGGCAGCGGTGGATGGGACTCGGAGTGGCAACTCTCCTTGGTGCGTCCCGAGAGCTGGTCCCGACGGCGAGTACCGGTGGCTCATGATCTCCTGGATCACGCGCGAGCGAGACGCTCCAACACGTTGGCCAAGTTTTCGCAGTGGCGGTGTAGCGAGTGAGCCACCAAGTAGTTGATCTCCTGCCGTAGGCCCCGGTGCGTTCCTCCGACGGGCGCAGAGATCTATCCCATCGAGTGCACCTTGCGGTGAGAATCCCTTCCATCTGATGCCATGGGAACGGGTTCTCTGAAAAGAGCCGATGAGGTCGGCTTCGAGGGTGACCTTGATCTCGTCATATCTCTTCTTGAGCTCGTCAGGCAGCTCCTCGTAGGTGACTGGCGTGCCGTCCGCCGCCATCTCAGATGTAGATGGCGATGTGGTTGATGTAGATGATATGTCCCACCGGGCGTGCCAGAATGTGTTGATCGCCAAAACCCACTGGCGGGCAGCGGCCTGTCAACACGGTAGAGCCGGGAAGAGCCTAGAGCTGCGGCTGGCTGAGACCCCTCCGAGCGACGGCCCGCAATGCTCTTCTGGTCACACGCGGCGATGCGAAGTGCAGGGCGTGCCACCCGACCTATACCGGTCGTGGAAGGTGATGGGGATGCCTCGCTTAGTTCCCGCATGGCATACACGTAAACATTAAATACGAGCCTCGATCGGCTCTCGAGTTATCCCGTGAATCGGCTCAAAGAGCCGATCCACCCATGATCCGTACGGGGTGCACGAATACTTGGTGATCCCGCTTGATCAAGATGAAGCTAATTAGATCTACGACGATTTAGGGTTTTCACCGCATAATCGGATCATCCTACTCCAGGTTGGGCCTCGCGGCCACGCACGGTGCTCATAAGCCGATCCTAAACAAGGCCAAAGAACCAACAAAGAAGTTGATCCGCGGAACATCCTGTTTAGGACTTGCGAACGCCACCCTACGTGCCACTGGATCCTCCCCCTTTGTAAGGCCTAACTATTGCGGATATTAAACTAATCCTTGCATAACAAGGAGCAATCGTAACGGATCAGATCTACTAGATGATGAACAAGCAGGGTGCCGCCCCCACGCCTGAGATAGGCGTGAGGGCGGCTAGACATGCAAGGGTTGCACTACGTAAGCATGTTTATACGAAGAGCCATGCTAACCCTAACACATCTATGATAACTACGTTGCGCGCCATCAAAGACGCTTCAGTACGCGCAACGCATGAACAACGTGGAGCTTGTGCTGCCTAGATCGCAAGATGCGATCTAGGCAGCATGTCGCTTACCTGATTGAAACCCTCGAGACGAAGGAGTTGGCGATGCGCCGAGATTGGTTTGTTTTTGGGGTGAACGTTGTGTTGTTGTTTATTCCATAAACCCTAGATACATATTTATAGTCCAGCGGACTTTCTAACGTGGGAATATCCCACCGTGTGCGATACAAACTCTAAATCTTGATCTAAGATATAACCTACTACAATTAAAGATACACGGGCAAACTAGCCCAAATTCTCCGTGCAAGGCCGCTTCAGAGATCTTCCACGTGTAGTCCTCTAAGCCCATCTCTCTTACGGCCCACCTCTGGATTTGTCCAAAATCTGGTGATAACATGCACACAACCGTCCAACATCTCAAAGATAAAAAAATAACATATAAAGGACTCAATACAACACAATCAAGGTGATGTATCGACTCCAGAAAGTGGAGCAATCCTGAGATTATGTTGTCACCCATGTTGGGTAATAAAATCCCTCGCCGTGTCCTCCAACCATGTAGATACCTCTAAAAATAGGTCACGAATCTCCATACACTGAAGATACGACCATAAACGGAGCAAAGTACTGCACCGATTGATAACCTGCAAAAGAGAGGATTTTTTACCATTAAAAATAACATTATTTCTACATTGCCAAAGCGACCAAATAAGGACGAGCGCTGCCAGCCTAATAATTATTTTAAACCTTTGATCTACTCCAGTAAGCCAATTTCCGAATATATTCACAATGTTATTTGTTGGATATAAGGTAGAACCTATTTGAATGATTGACCATATAGACCGCGCAAAATGGCATTGAAAGAATAAATGTTTTATAGTCTCATAGTGATGTCAGAAAACACATTTCTTACTTCCTTAACAATTGCATCATGCTACGTTTTCCTTGGTAAGGATTACCCCTCGACAAAAATACCATGCGAACACCTTCATTTTTAATGGTATCGTCATCTTTCAAATTTTCGAATTATTAAGTACTGGATGTTCCGGATGAATCAACGCTCTATACACATAATCCACAGAGAACCAACGAAGAATTTCATTAATGATACCTTAGGAAGACAATACAATGATCATCTCAACCTTAAGTAAGAATCTACTGGTAATAAGTTGATCATGTTCAATGCATGATTATGCTTTGGAGATATAAGAGGATAAGTTAAACCCTAGTGTGATAAAGCAGATATCATCGTTCACATGAAATAATAGGGAGACTACTAATAAGCAACCCTAGACCATTCATCTTAAGTAGAAAGATAAATGAAGGACACCGATACCCTGCTTAGATGATGGCAACAACTTAGTGTGTACTAAATCGTTAGGACTCTAAGTGCAGAGTGTTGTAGCAAGCATCTTTTCCCTGCAACAGTAACTTGAGGTTTGATATCGAACTCTCGGGAAATTTGCCTAGAGGTGTATTTTGTTTCTCCTCTTCAAGCAACCTACAAAACAATGCAATTGATTTGTGTTCCCGACTCCACCGTGTGGTTGTCAAGCACAAGGTTTTGTATTACTAAAATATATATGACTTGTAAATAAAGTAAAGAAAAACAATTTGTTGCTAGGCAAGCTAGGTAAAAACAATAATAAGAATGCATTTGTGGGCTTTGGTTTGTGTTTGCTAATAGTAAAATTGTTTTGTATTTTCAGATTTAATTAATGTAGGAAATATAAATGATAGCAATGGTGTTGGAAAGTTGTTTCTTATAATTAAAATTGAATCTGGTTTCATGGGTTTACTTATCTACTCTCTCATATGGTATGATTAGCATTCATATGGGCATCACATTTTATCATTATGTGTATGATTAGTATTCATAAAACAATTCACAAGTAATGGTGTTGGAAAGTTTTTTCTTTTGAGAGCATTTTTTGTGGCGGGAGGTAAGTGCATCACAAGAGGAATCTTGACGAATCGCCCGGGGAGAGATGTTCTTGTTCCATGCTACATGAACTAGTGATCTGGCCGCTCTTTGGTGCCATAGATTGTCCGGATATTCACCCCATTAACGAGGACGTGAGGAAGCTTAGGAGAAATCCTTGCCTCGCTATTGATCGGTGCCTACAGTAGTGGCGCCCCGTTGTTGTCTACCTTGTTGGAGGCATTGTCGTAGAGTTGTGGTTTTGACTCCTTGGGGTTGTGGTTCGCCGGGAGAAATCCCTAGCTTTGGGTTGCCGAAGCCGACGATGGTGACGAATACGTAACTACCTCCTTGGAGAAATTGCCTTGGAGGTTCCGCAGGTGCTTGCTTGCTCCTGTCTCTCTTGTTGACGGGTTTGTGGATGTCCCAGCGACTGCACTAGGAGGTTGTGTATGCACGCCATGCTGGCGACATCTGGAATCATCGCGGCTGGTGTCCCTATGAGGTAGGTCGTGGCTTGTTATGCCTTGGGTGGCAATGTTGTGATGCTTGTGTGGTTGCATTGTCGGCTCGGTCACGTGCCATATAAGGCGAGGTCATACTTTATGTTGGGCTGGCAGCCCCGGATGAGTGGTCTGATGGTCGTGGTCTGCGGCCGGCTGCCATGTATAGCTTGGGCTGTGGTTTAACGGTTCATGCGGCATTGCAGCTTAAGAGTGAGCAACGACACGTGGGGGCGGCGACCCCAGAAGGTTGTGGTCTTGGTTTTTCGCCCAAGGCACGGAAAGTGAAAGCTTCGTCATGTGGCAAATGAGGTGGCTCTCAATGTTGGTCGTGATCGTGCCATGGCCCTTGTGTTGGCATTTTGTTGGGCTTCACCCTGTTTGTATGCCTTTGTTTCAAAAGAAAATTGATGATTATAGTAGTTAGACCCCTTTGAAGGTATAAAAAGTAGGGCTTTCTATTTCCGTGCCCTCGGGTCCTTAGTTGTACTCAGTTTCCCCCAGCTCCTTAGTTTTTCCTCGGTTTTCCCCAAGACCTTGTCTGAAACCCGCAGAAGGAGCTCGGGCGGAGGATTCCCGTTTAGTTGACGTTGGTTGGTGCTGGCAAGTGGGGCCGCTGTTGGTGCCCTGCAGTGGACACTTCTTCACTTATCCAGATCATCATGGGACCCACAACTTGTCCACGTTAGCGCGCCGGACCCACAGCTTACCCAGGTGACCGTTGCAAAATGGGAGCCCGAGACAGCCCCGCGCCCGTGCCCGTGCCATTGCTTCCCCTTTCTTTCCCCGCGCCCCATTGTTCTTCTTCTCCGCCAGCGGCAGCCCTTCTCCGGCAGGCTGGTGATGTCTAGTTTCTCTTCGACCTCCCGTTCTTCATGGCCGCAGTATGGACCCGTGCCTTTGATAAGATGCTCTGACTGCCCACGCAAGGAGCCTCTGAAGCGGTCGATCTGTAAGACGGACGACAACGGCAACCGTGGACGTGAGTTCCTTGCATGCGAGAGCTTGCCATATATAGAGGGGGATAAGGTTAGATCTCGCTCCAATTTCTCTGTTTTCTCTCAATTTTCTTGTTATTCCCTCGAATTTGGGATTTAGGGTTCACGTTGTTGTTTTCAGATCCTGAAGAAATGCAGACATTTCGAGTGCATCGATGTGTACGTTCACAAGCTTCAATTGCAAGAATCAATTGGCGCTATTGGGGAGCGCAATTTGGGAGGGGGGACTTGTTGTAGAGAATGCGGCGGAGAGAGGAGCCGTTCCGATTATGCCTAATGCTCCCAATGCAGGATTGGTGGAAGTGAAGGGAGAACTGAAGAAAATGAACAAGCAGTTAAGGCAGCTGATCGAGTTGAAAAAGCAAGTTAATCTGATGGCTGGTTGTTTTTTCTGTTGTATAATTGCGATCGGATTCTTATCATTGCTCACCAGGCGCTAGAAGTTGTTACATGGGATACCTTGTTACAAATCCATTATTCAGTTACATGTACTTGTAGTTGTTTTCATAGTTAGTGTGTGCATTCACCGAAATTACCAACTATATTGGAATGCTAAAGAAAGTTGATAATTGTTAGAGGGGTGACAAATAATCTATTCACCGAAATCCCCCAAATATGCCAAAACTATATCCCCTAAAAGAAAAGAAAAGTGAAAGATAGTTGATAATTTTTAGAGGGGTGACAATAATGCATTCACCGAAATCCACAAATATGTATGCCTCATGTTTATACCAAAATTATACCACTTTTGGGCCGTTTCAAATTACCAAAACTATATCCCCTAAAAGAAAAAGGAAAACGAAAGATAGTTGATAATTGTTAGAGGGGTGACAATAATGCATCCACCGAAATCCGCAACTATGTATGCCTCATGTTTATACCAAAATTATACCACTTTTGGGCCGTTTCAAATTACCGAAACTATACCCGAAACTATATTCCGTAAAAGAAAAGGAAAGCGAAAGATAGTTGATAATTGTTAGAGGGGTGACAATAATGCATTCACCGAAATCTGCAAATATGTATGCCTCATGTTTATACCAAATTTGTACCACTTTTGGGCTGTTTCAAATTAACAAAACTATATCCCAAACTATATTCCCTAAAAGAAAAGGAAAGCTAAAGATAGTTGATAATTGTTAGAGGGGTGACAATAATGCATCCACCGACAGAGAGAGAGAGAGGGGTGGCCACGAAGAGATAGAGGGGTGGCCACGAAGAGACGGGGAGGGGTATACTGCCCGTTAGATCAGTTGATCAATGGTTCGTGGAGTCGATCCGTGTGACAACGGCTCAACCAATCAGGATAAGTTTGGGCTTTTGAGAGCATTTGTGACAGAACTTGAGGGCAAAACTGAGTAGTACTAAGAATCCAATGGCACATAAATAGTAAATAAACTAAGGGATTCAAACAAAAGAATTACAAAATGAAAAATGCGTATTTTGTACAATATAATTCATATTGGGCTACATCAAATTATTTGCTATTCAAATATACATGAGTGTGACAATTATGGTATCATTTAGACAAACTATGTTTTTGGGGAAGATGTTTTGCAAAGGGGTTTGACTGGAAAATCATGCATCTTCATAGCTACACTAGTGATTCTGAGAAGTGGCAATTTATGGTAAAACTTGATTTATATATATATTTGTTAAGGTTTTCTAGGTGGCAGGTTGCGTAGGAAGACTCCATGAGTAGGTGCCACTATGTTTTTATTTTTTTAGATTTTTTTTGCTCATGAAATGACTCAATTAGATATGTTAATCTCATTTGTTGACTCTCTGTTGACCAACTACTTGAGGGTAAAACTGAGTATATTGCACTTGCTAGTCTAATTACTTGAGGGGAAAACTGAGTACAGATAAAATTTCTGTATAAGGCCTGAGGTTATAACTGAGTACACCGAACGTCCCAGGGTTAGACTCGTGTCGCGGTGCATGCTGTAGCCGTGCATAGCGGACGCGTGTTGCGGTACACACCACCTTCGTCTTTATAGCGCCCTTTTTCTCTCCCTCGACGCACGTTCTCACTGCAACCGCCTCTCCTGTCCCATCATCTTCTCCACAACCGAAGGAAAAACCCCGAAGAAAACCGCCGGTGATGGAGAAGAATGAGATGCCCATTGTCGGCGCATCAGCCGCCGGCGCATCGGTCGCTGCCCCCGTCCAGGCCCCTATCGCTGCTTCCAACGTAGCAGCCGGTGCATCAGCCGCCGCCACCGTCCAGGCCCCCGTCGCTTGGAACCCGTACGAACCAGTGCCATACATCGCGCCGGAGAATCCCTACGACACCAGCATCGTCGACGACGAGACGGAGGTAACCCTTTGCTCCCTTGTTCTTATCCCATTTCAATCCTTTTGTGTTAGATCTAGTGTTATTAGGGTTCGTCTGTTCCTAGTTCAATTCATTTGTGTTATATCTTGCATTATTAGGGTTCGTCTGTTCATAGTTCAATCCTTTTGTGTTAGATCTTGCGTTATTAGTGTTTGTGATTTGCTTTTATTTAAGATTTGTGCCGATAATGATGAATATTTGAGCACAAATTGATTCAGGATTTGGTCAGTAAACAATTGGTGTGTACAAATTTGTTGTGCATGATTTTTGGTTTACTGACTCAAATCCTGGATATAAGTGTGTCCAATGTAACTGAGGCTACCTCTTTTTTTCGAGCCCATATTATCATGCATGATCTTTGTTCACTCTCTGTTCCATCATCGTTGCAATTGACTTCGTGTTTTTTGCACGATCTTTGGTGCTACGTGACAGGTGCAGAGCAGTGATACGTCTCCGACGTATCGATAATTTCTTATGTTCCATGCCACATTATTGATGATATCTACATGTTTTATGCACACTTTATGTCATATTCGTGCATTTTCTGGAACTAACCTATTAACAAGATGCCGAAGTGCCGCTTGTCGTTTTCGCTGTTTTTGGTTTCGTAAATCCTAGTAACGAAATATTCTCGAATTGGACGAAATCAACGCCCGGTGGTCCTATTTTGCCACGAAGCTTCCGAAGACCGAAGAGGAGACGAAGTGGGGCCACGAGGCGGCCACACCCTAGGGCGGCGCGGCCTGGCCCTTGGCCGCGCCGGCCTGTAGTGTGGGCCCCTCGTGCCGCCTCCTGACCTGCCCTTCCGCCTACTTAAAGCCTCCGTCACGAAACCCCCAGTACCGAGAGCCACGATACGGAAAACCTTACTGAGACGCCGCCGCCGCCAATCCCATCTCGGGGGATTCTGGAGATCTCCTCCGGCACCCTGCCGGAGAGGGGATTCATCTCCCGGAGGACTCTACGCCGCCATGGTCACCTCCGGAGTGATGAGTGAGTAGTCTACCCCTGGACTATGGGTCCATAGCAGTAGCTAGATGGTTGTCTTCTCCCCATTGTGCTTAATTGTCGGGTCTTGTGAGCTGCCGAACATGATCAAGATCATCTATCTGTAATTCTATATGTTGCGTTTGTTGGGATCCGATGAATAGAGAATACTTGTTATGTTGATTATCAAAGTTATGTCTATGTGTTGTTTATGATCTTGCATGCTCTCCGTTATTAGTAGATGCTCTGGCCAAGTTGATGCTAGTAACTCCAAGAGGGAGTATTTATGCTCGATAGTGGGTTCATGTCTCCGTGAATCTGGAGGGGTGACAAGAACCTCTAAGGTTATGGATGTGCTGTTGCCACTAGGGATAAAACATTGGTGCTATGTTCGAGGATGTAGTCATTGATTACATTACGCGCAATACTTAATGCAATTGTCTGTTGTTAGCAACTTAATACTGGAGGGGGTTCGGATGATAACTCGAAGGTGGACTTTTTAGGCATAGATGCATGCCGGATAGCGGTCTATGTACTTTGTCGTAATGCCCAATTAAATCTCACAAGTACTCATCATAGTACGTATGTGCATGGTCATGCCCTCTTTATTTGTCAATTGCCCAACCGTAATTTGTTCACCCAACATGCTCGTTTATCTTATGGGAGAGACACCTCTAGTGAACTGTGGACCCCGGTCCAATTCTCTATACCGAAATACAATATACTCGCAATACTCGTTCTACTCGTTTTCTCGCAAACAATCATCATCCACACTATACATCTAATCCTTTGTTACAAGCAAGCCGGTGAGATTGACAACCTCACTGTTTCGTTGGGGCAAAGTACTTTGGTTGTGTTGTGCAGGTTCCACGTTGGCGCCGGAATCTCCGGTGTTGCGCCGCACTACATCCCGCCGCCATCAACCTTCAATGTGCTTCTTGACTCCTACCGGTTCGATTAAACCTTGATTTCTTACCGAGGGAAACTTGCCGCTGTGCGCATCACACCTTCCTCTTGGGGTTCCCAACGGACGTGTCAACCGCACGCATCAAGCAAATTTCCGGCGCCGTTGCCGGGGAGATCAAGACACGCTGCAAGGGGAGTCTCCACTTCCCAATCTCTTTACTTTGTTTTTGTCTTGCTTTATTTTATTTACTACTTTGTTTGCTGCACTAAATCAAAATACAAAAAAATTAGTTGCTAGTTTTACTTTATTTACTATCTTGTTCTCTATATCAAAAACACAAAAAAATTAGTTACTTGCATTTACTTTACTTGATTCATCATGTTTCCTTTTAATTTTACCACGAAAGACATACCGGTAGGACGTGGGTCTATAATTGGGAGAAATAATATAGAGGAATTTTTCAACCATGTTAGTACCATTGACGATTTTGAGGATAGACACTTGGTAGACCTTGCTCCTACTTATGAAATTGCTGCTGCTGCTTTAGTTCGCATGTTGGAAACTAAATTTGTTAATCTCAATCCTATAATCCAACACATGTTTCTTACACTTGGTGATATGGAAGAAGGGGAAAAGAAAGATTTTGTTTTAGAAACCCTTCTTAGAGAATTTGGTGGTATAGCAAGAGAGGCTAGAAAGGTCTTTGCTAAATATGATATGCTTGGTTCTTATACCAATTTTGTTAGTCTCCTTGAAAAGATGGATATGGATAGAATAAAGTACACTAATAATATTAATGATGGTGGGGAGATCAAAGCACCAATACCATGTAAGCTCCTAGCGATGAATGATGCACTAGAAAATAATTATGCTTGGCTTGTTCCTGAAAATTTGTTTGATGAGAGTAGCAAGCCCAAGACTAATGAAAAGGGGGACGCTAAAACTTATGTATCTAATATACTATGCCTGGTTGAGAAAACTCCGCATCCCGCTGTAGATACACCGTCTCTTGATAATACTTGATACACACTTTCTGCGCCTAGCTGAAAGGCGTTAAAGAAAAGCGCTTATGGGAGACAACCCATGTTTTTTACTACAGTACTTGGTTTTTATTTTGAGTCTTGGAAGTTGTTTACTACTGTAGCAACCTCTCCTTATCTTAGTTTTGTGTTTTGTTGTGCCAAGTAAAGTCTTTGATAGTAAAGTTCATACTAGATTTGGATTACTGCGCAGAAACAGATTTCTTTGCTGTCACGAATCTGGGAAAAATTCTCTGTAGGTAACTCAGAAAATTAAGCCAATTTACGTGAGTGATCCTCAGATATGTACGCAACTTTCATTCAATTTGAGCATTTTCATTTGAGCAAGTCTGGTGCCTCGATAAAATTCGTCAATACGAACTGTTCTGTTTTGACAGATTCTGCCTTTTATTTCGCATTGCCTCTTTTGCTATGTTGGATGAATTTCTTTGATCCATTAATGTCCAAGTAGCTTTATGCAATGTCCAGAAGTGTTAAGAATGATTATGTCACCTCTGAACATGTATATTTTGATTGTGCACTAACCCTCTAATGAGTTGTTCTAAGTTTGGTGTGGAGGAAGTTTTCAAGGATCAAGAGAGGAGTATGATGCAATATGATCAAGGAGAGTGAAAGCTCTAAGCTTGGGGATGCCCCGGTGGTTCACCCCTGCATATTCTAAGAAGACTCAAGCGTCTAAGCTTGGGGATGCCCAAGGCATCCCCTTCTTCATCGACAACATTATCAGGTTCCTCCCCTGAAACTATATTTATATTCCATCACATCTTATGTGCTTTGCTTGGAGCGTCGGTTTGTTTTTGTTTTTATTTTTTCTTGAATAAAATGGATCCTAGCATTCACTGTATGGGAGAGAGACACGCTCCGCTGTAGCATATGGACAAATATGTCCTTAGGCTTTACTCATAGTATTCATGGCGAAGTTTCTTCTTCGTTAAATTGTTATATGGTTGGAATTGGAAAATGATACATGTAGTAATTGCTATAATGTCTTGGATAATGTGATACTTGGCAATTGTTGTGCTCATGTTTAAGCTCTTGCATCATATACTTTGCACCCATTAATGAAGAAATACATAGAGCATGCTAAAATTTGGTTTGCATATTTGGTCTCTCTAAAGTCTAGATAATTTCTAGTATTGAGTTTTGAACAACAAGGAAGACGGTGTAGATTCTTATAATGTTTACAATATGTCTTTTATGTGAGTTTTGCTGCGCCGTTCATCCTTGTGTTTGTTTCAAATAACCTTGCTAGCCTAAACCTTGTATCGAGAGGGATTACCTCTCATGCATCCAAAATACTTGAGCCAACCACTATGCCATTTGTGTCCACCATACCTACCTACTACATGGTATTTCTCCGCCATTCCAAAGTAAATTGCTTGAGTGCTACCTTTAAAATTCCATCATTCGCCTTTACAATATATAGCTCATGGGACAAATAGCTTAAAAACTATTGTGGTATTGAATATGTATTGATGCACTTTATCTCTTATTAAGTTGCTTGTTGTGCGATAACCATGTTTCTGGGGACGCCATCAACTATTCTTTGTTGAATATCATGTGAGTTGCTATGCATGTCCGTCTTGTCCGAAGTAAGAGAGATCTACCACCTTATGGTTAAGCATGCATATTGTTAGAGAAGAACATTGGGCCGCTAACTAAAGCCATGATTCATGGTGGAAGTTTCAGCTTTGGACATATATCCTCAATCTCATATGAGAATAATAATTGTTGCCACATGCTTATGCATTAAAGAGGAGTCCATTATCCGTTGTCCATGTTGTCCCGGTATGGATGTCTAAGTTGAGAATAATCAAAAGCGAGAAATCCAAAATGCGAGCTTTCTCCTTAGACCTTTGTACGAAGCGGCATGGAGGTACCCCATTGTGACACTTGGTTAAAACATGTGTATTGCGATGATCCGGTAGTCCAAGCTAATTAGGACAAGGTGCGGGCACTATTAGTATACTATGCATGAGGCTTGCAACTTGTAAGATATAATTTACATAACACATATGCTTTATTACTACCGTTGACAAAATTGTTTCATGTTTTCAAAATAAAAGCTCTAGCACAAATATAGCAATTGATGCTTTCCTTTTTGAAGGACCATTCTTTTACTTTCATTGTTGAGTCAGTTCACCTATTTCTCTCCACCTCAAGAAGCAAACACTTGTGTGAACTGTGCATTGATTCCTACATACTTGCATATTGCACTTATTATATTACTCTATGTTGACAATATCCATGAGATATACATGTTACAAGTTGAAAGCAACGGCTGAAACTTAATCTTCCTTTGTGTTGCTTCAATGCCTTTACTTTGATTTATTGATTTATGAGTTAACTCTTATGCAAGACTTATTGATGCTTGTCTTGAAGTACTATTCATGAAAAGTCTTTGCTATATGATTCACTTGTTTACTCATGTCATTTACATTGTTTTGATTGCTGCATTCACTACATATGTTTATAAATAGTATGATTAAGGTTATGATGGCATGTCACTCCAGAAATTATCTTTGTTATCGTTTTACCTGCTCGGGACGAGCAGAACTAAGCTTGGGGATGCTGATACGTCTCCGACGTATCGATAATTTCTTATGTTCCATGATACATTATTGATGATATCTACATGTTTTATGCACACTTTATGTCATATTCGTGCATTTTCTCGGAACTAACCTATTAACAAGATGCCGAAGTGCCGCTTGTCGTTTTCTCGTTGTTTTTTGTTTCGTAAATCATAGTAACGAAATATTCTCGGAATTGGACGAAATCAACGCCCGTGGTCCTATTTTGCCACGAAGCTTCCGGAAGACCGAAGAGGAGACGAGTGGGGCCACGAGGCGGCCACACCCTAGGGCGGCGCGGCCCGGCCCTTGGCCACGCCGGCCCGTAGTGTGGGCCCTCGTGCCGCCTCTCGACCTGCCCTTCCGCCTACTTAAAGCCTCCGTCGCGAAACCCCCAGCACCGAGAGCCACGATACGGAAAACCTTACCGAGACGCCGCCGCCGCCAATCCCATCTCGGGGGATTCGGAGATCTCCTCCGGCACCCCGCCGGAGAGGGGATTCATCTCCCGGAGGACTCTACGCCGCCATGGTCACCTCCGGAGTGATGAGTGAGTAGTCTACCCCTGGACTATGGGTCCATAGCAGTAGCTAGATGGTTGTCTTCTCCCCATTGTGCTTAATTGTCGGGTCTTGTGAGCTGCCGAACATGATCAAGATCATCTATCTGTAATTCTATATGTTGCGTTTGTTGGGATCCGATGAATAGAGAATACTTGTTATGTTGATTATCAAAGTTATGTCTATGTGTTGTTTATGATCTTGCATGCTCTCCGTTATTAGTAGATGCTTCGGCCAAGTTGATGCTAGTAACTCCAAGAGGGAGTATTTATGCTCGATAGTGGGTTCATGTCTCCGTGAATCTGGAGGGGTGACAAGAACCTCTAAGGTTATGGATGTGCTCGTTGCCACTAGGGATAAAACATTGGTGCTATGTTCGAGGATGTAGTCACCGATTACATTACGCGCAATACTTAATGCAATTGTCCTGTTGTTAGCAACTTAATACCGGAGGGGGTTCGGATGATAACCTCGAAGGTGGACTTTTTAGGCATAGATGCATGCCGGATAGCGGTCTATGTACTTTGTCGTAATGCCCAATTAAATCTCACAATACTCATCATAATATGTATGTGCATGGTCATGCCCTCTTTATTTGTCAATTGCCCAACTGTAATTTGTTCACCCAACATGATGTTTATCTTATGGGAGAGACACCTCTAGTGAACTGTGGACCCCGGTCCAATTCTCTATACTCGAAATACAATCTATTGCAATACTCGTTCTACCTGTTTTCTCGCAAACAATCATCATCCACACTATACATCTAATCCTTTGTTACGAAGCAAGCCGGTGAGATTGACAACCTCACCGTTTCGTTGGGGCAAAGTATTTTGGTTGTGTTGTGCAGGTTCCACGTTGGCGCCGAATCTCCGGTGTTGCGCCGCACTACATCCCGCCGCCATCAACCTTCAACGTGCTTCTTGACTCCTACTGGTTCGATTAAACCTTGGTTTCTTACTGAGGGAAACTTGCCGCTGTGCGCATCACACCTTCCTCTTGGGGTTCCCAACGGACGTGTCAACAGCACGCATCAAGCAGCGACGTCGACAACGACGACGAGTCCTTCCACACCAAGATTCGTCACGTCCTCAGGAGGCTGCAGTCCGGCCATTACGATGACCCCTTTGCTCGAGGCATTTACAAGTGCCCCTTCTGCAACAGGAAGCTACGCGCCACCGACTTCAACTGCCTGGTGAACCATGCTGAATCCATTGGCAGATGCGACGCTAGAGTTGGAACGACCGTAAATGTGCATGCGTTCATGGCCAAACAAAAAGCACTTGGGATTCACCTGCGCAACCTCCAAGCGAGTCACAGGCGCTACCTGGAGGCGTTGAACATGCCTACTGCACTCTCTGTATGTGACTGCTCTATCTGTAGAGCAGCTTAAATTCATGTAAAATGTAGCTTATGTTGTAGGGTTCTATCGGTACTACTGTTGGATCTGTCGTGAATATATCTATGCTATGTTGGCTGAATATATATATGCTATGTTGGCTGCTGTATGCAGCTTATCCTATATTTTCTCTGGATTTGTGCCCTAGATTTCCTACCTGATTGGGTAAAAACGAAGGCATAAAGAAATGAATGACGTTAAAAAACAGAAGGAGAAGCTGCTCTAGATTTGCTACCAATTTGGGCTACCAAATATGAATGAGATCGAGCGAGAGAGAGGAAAAAGGTACATTGAAAACTGCTAATCTGGGCGAAAGAGACACAAACCACTCGTACCCACATCCCGGACCCACACGGCTCCACACGCTATTGCCCCACACGCTACGGCCACACAAACATGGTCTCGTCCAGTCTCACGCGGTTCCTTCCTACCAGCCCCACACGACGCGGCCCCACACGACGCGGCCCCACAAACGACACGACCTCACTCGTCAGCACGGAACGGTCAACTTAACGGATTCCTTCCGTCCGAGCTCCTTCTGCAAGTTTCAGACAAGGTCTTGGGAAAAACTGAGGAAAAACTAAGAAGCTGGGTAAATCTAAGCACAACTAAGAACCCGAGAGCACGAAAATAGAAAGCCCTAAAAAGTACATTCGGAATGCTCTGATCAACTAAGCCGTTTTCAATTTGAGTACTGTACTCTTTTGATTAGTTTGAAGGACAGTCTCTGTGTGCGATTCATTCGTTGGCAGTTGGCACACATGGTACCAGCAGTGGCTTGGGAGCGGAGGACCGAACGACCCTGCAGCCCAATTTGCAAGCTCACGATCGAGCACAAGCACGTTCCTTGGGTTATTGTTAAATCGGCAGCGCTTTAACCAACATGCCGTGGCTTTGTTGACATTTGCCACACGATCGACGCAGACCTGCAACAGCCTCGATCTATTAAACGCAGCTGACCTTCCTCTTTTCCTGTGATCTTGTCATCTTTGACCGGTATATATATGACACGTATTATACGATAAACTCTACTCAACTTGCTCTGAGTTTACGGAGTTACCACCATCATCACGATTAATTCCTAAAAGCATCTCCAATTGTATTTTCTAAATCGCGTTCGCCAAAAGCGATGAATCAGATGTTTGGGGGACATTGCACCTTGGTGTCACGCTTGGGAGAGTCCCTCTTCAGTCACGTTATCCAAACGCGACCCTCAATTATTTTATTTAAAATTAATGCTTTGTTCATAATTTTTGAAGTGTTTTGTCTCTTTACATGTTCAGAAACCTTGAAAAACACCAAAATAATACTCCCTCCGTCCCGATTTAATTAATTTGCCTGTAATTTTGCGCATAACTCCCTACCATTTTCTGCCCGCTACCCGCCCGTCCACGCCCGTCCCCAACTCCCCATCCACTCCCCGCACAGTCGTCCGCACACAAGCAAACAACTCACGGCTGGAGAGATCCGAGATCGAGATAAAAGAAGGTGGAAGAGACGCCGGTGCCGCCGAGCGAGCCGACGCCGCGGCACGCGCCGTGGCTCTCCAACCTCGACCTCGCCGTGCCCAAGACGCACACGCCCTCGTCTACTACTACCCCGCGCGCCCGCCCTCCGTCGGCGGCGACGGAGATGGAGATGATGGGGAGGAGCGGTTCTTCGCGCCGAGAGGTCGTAGGCGGCGCCGGCCAAGCCGGCCGGTGCCGTTCTACCCGCCGGCGGGGCGGATGGCGGTTGGCCCCGGCGGGCGGCTAGAGATCGACTGGCGAGTGGCGAGGTGGATCTGGACAATTAGGAGTGCGCTATCAATATTTTCAATTAGTTAGGACTAAAATGTAATATTGTTTTTCTGAAACGTTTTCCCCTCCCCAAGTTAATTAAATTGGGACGGAGGGAGTACATACAGAAAACCTAGACTAAAGGTTCTGCTGGCCCTCGTCTTCTTCGCTGCCGTCGCTGGGGTCGTCGGTTGAGTTATCGCCGGAGTTGTCCCTGTGGTACTGGATACAGCAAGACTCGTTATAGAACACCTTCACGCTCATCTCGCCACCGCCTTCATAGAAGAAGTTCACCGACCAACCGACCTTGACGTCGTGGACGCATGCGAACTTCTTCTAGCCAGTGTGGAGGTACATCTTGGCTTCTCCGTCGAACAAGACCTCTACGGTCCACCGGCAGAAGCCGCAACTTGTTTCCCGCAGGGTCACCCCAGTCGGCTCCCGTTCGGCAAAAAAATCGGCAAACTTGTCCGTGAACTTCTTCTTGCTGAAAGGGTCGTCGTTGATAAGGACGATGACCTCAAAGTACTTGTCGTGGGGGCACTCCTCTTCCTCAGGCAGCAACGAGACTTCTCGTTGCGTGTCTGGGGAAACGGCAACGTCGCTGCGCGAAAATTAATTTGCATTGGCCAGATTAGGCGACATGTGCGCGGCAATCTGCATCGCTGACGAGGCTTGCCCTACACTTGTGACGCGGGTTTTGGTTACATCCAACGCCTCCGCAGCTTCTCTTGTGTAGTTGGGATGGGATCGGGACGCCATACACTATAGTGGCCCGCGTCGAAGGAAAAAAGGGTTTTGAGACACGACGGCTGAGAGTGTTCAAACATTAACGGTAACTCAAATATTTTCGGGGTACATCGCGGCTGAAGATGCTCTAATTTGGTTGTAGCCGTCATATATATATACAGTCGTGTACAATTGCACGGGCCTGGGTAGTGTCTAAACTACTAGTGACATGGCGATGAATGCGCGAGACCTGTAACTTGGGCAAGGCACCGCGGAGTTGGAGGAAAATTGAAGGAGCTGGGGCCGCACCACACCACACCACACAGCATCGGATTCCAACTGCCCATGAGGACATGAGGCCGTCGTTCTCTGTCAGAGCGAGAGAGCAGAGGAGGCCCAGGCTAGCTCCTGCATCATCGATCCTGTCAAAGTGGCACATGCGCCAGCCAGCCTCACCTGTTGCTCGTCCCGTTCAACAGCTCACTCGCTCCAGGAATCCAATCGCCTCAACTAAAAGCCACCCTAGAAAGTGGACTTTGCGCGTCACCATTCTCTTCTTTCTTGCAAGTGCTAAACCGAGATGCCAAGACGTGGGAAATGGAGTCAGGCCTCTTTTTATTGACCGAAAACTCAATCAGCTAGGCCATCTCCAATGGAGCGATGACTGTTTGCGTTCGTGCTGTCAAAAAATGCGTCTGCACCATGTTTTAGTAGGGCGACGCATAGTGACCTGGTCATCGAAGACGCAAACGCAGCCCAAATATGCGGCAAGTTTGTGTCTCTGCAGACGCAGCGAGGTCGCGCCGAGCGTCCACCTTTTCTTACCCGGTCCCCCACGTGAAGGACAATGAAATCGACAACGCGGATTTGCTTTATTTTTCCCTTCTTTGCTGCCCTAGTGCGACGCCACCAGCCCACCACCCCAACCCCACCACCGTCGCCCCGCCGCAGTACACGCCGTCTCGGGCCTCACTGTGCTGGAGAACATAATCTGAGTAGGGTAGGTTCTGGGGTGCATCTGTCACGTGTTTGGGGGCCAAACATCTGCCGGTTGCGCCGCGCTGCCTCGCCGCCCACGACCTATTCGGTCAATTGCGCCGGTAGGTTTCTTACTCATCTTTTGGGCGCTATTGTGGGCGACCATTGATCCGTAGTTGCTACACACTCAGAAGGACATGTGGAAGATGCTGGACAAGTTCCGCGCTGTGGTCATTGACTCCTCTTCCGACGAAGAGTTCGATCACATGACGCAGACCATGGCTACTGCTGCGGCCTCCATCCTCCACAAGCACAATGCCAGCCAGATGCCGGTGCACTGGGGCTCTGCGAAGGGCCGCTAAAAAAACCTGCCGCGCAAACAGAGTGGAAGGGCACCTCCGGCTCCACGCGAACTACTTCGACCTCACCAATCCGGTGTTTCCAGAGAAAATGTTCTGACGTCGGTACAGGATGTCAAGGTACCTGTTCACGGTCATTCTACGGGGCGTTAGAGACTACGACCCGTACTTCCAATGCAGGCCCGATGCAACATATGCGCTAGGTCTCACCTTGTACCAAAAATATTCCGCAGCTATTCGCATGCTATCTTATGGAATGGCTATATATTCGACGAGTATCTTCGAATGGGTGAGAGCACCTGCCTTGAGTCCATGTACCGGTTTTGCCGAGCTGTGATTGCCGTGTTCGGAGAATATTACTGTAGGGAGCTAACAATTGAGGATACAAGGCGGTTGTTGTGTATGAACGAATTTAGAGGGTTCCCAGGAATGATCGGCATCATAGATTGCATGCACTAGGAGTGGAAGAACTGTTCATTTGGATGGCAGGGTCAGTACAGCGGCATGCGGAGGGATGCATTGTAATTCTTGAAGCAATGATATCTCAAGATATTTATGGATTTGACATTCATTCTTTGGCTTGGCCGGTTTCAACAATGACATCAATATGTTGCATCGATCACCGTTTTTCAACAGACTTATGCAAGGCACAACTCCCCGGGTGAGCTACGAGATTAATGAAAATGAATATAACAAGCCATATTATCTTGTTGATGGCATCTACCCTAACTGGCCACACTGGTGAAGACTGTCCGTAGTCCAAACACGAAAAAGACGAAGAGGTTTGCCAAGATGCAAGAGGCTTGCAGAAAAGATGTGGAGCATGGATTTGGTGTGCTCCAAGCTCGGTAGACAATTGTCCGTCACCCGGCAAGAACATGATCGCTAACGACCATGCGTGAGGTGATAACCTGTTGCGTGATCATGCATAACATGATCGTTGAGAACGAGCCTTCTAATGGCCGCAATGAGCACCAATGGGATTTCCAAGGTGAGATGGTTTCGACAATCTCTAGGGCATTATCCTGACAGCAGTATCTACATATGAAAGTTGAAGTCACTGACGAGAACATGTCCACACGGATCTGATTGAGTATCAGTGGGCATTGGCTGGCCACGAACGCAATGCGTAGATGTCAATATCATCTTATTTTTATGTAAACTTTTAAGAATTTGGATGTAATAACTGGGATTAGTTTAAACCTGTTAATTTTGTTCGTTAAAACATCCCAATTCATGCGGACCCGCAAATGCGTCGCCCCACTGGAGGCACCCAGGTGCAATTGACGCGCGGTCAAAAGCGACCAATTTCCTATCCGCTGCCTGACGCAAACAGACGCGCGCTACCATTTTGCGCATCCGAAATACGTCGCCCATTGAAGATGCCTTTAGGATATCTCTAGCGGTCCGAACTTAAAACGGACACGAAAAATGATCGCGTGTTTACCGCGTCGGGTCAGGAACGCGAAATAGGTCTTGGGGAAGGAAGGATTGATCGTTTCCGTTTGGGGGTGCCCTCAACGGCATGACGTATTTTGGTTGTAAATTGTTTTTCATTGCTTTTAATTGCAAAATAGATATATTTACATAGATTTTGTTGCGTAACTTAAAATATTGTAAAATGATGAAACCTATTGTCATGGTCCTCAGCTTCTTTGCTGCGGAGAAAGAAAACCCAGTATGCGCTTAGAGCATGTCTAACATGTCCCGTATTTTTTCGCCCCGTAAAACGCGAGTAGAGGGCCCTGTATCCGGTTTTCACGGGCCGAAAACTCGGACGAGCTAGCAGAACCCGTATCCCCACCCCGTAAAACAGAATATTCTGTTTTACGGGGTGGGGATACGGGTTCTGCTAGCTCGTCCGAGTTTCTGGCCCTCAAAACAGGGTTTTAGACAGCAAGGAGGGAGGAGAGGGCGTGGCCTTGGAGGGCGGTGGAGGCGCGAGGCCGATGCGGCTGATTGCCTTTGTCCGCACCTTGGCCGGCGCGGCGCCCCTCGGCCCGGCCACCTTGGTCTTCATCATGCCCGCCTTCTTGGCAGCCGGCGGGGCTTCGGCCGGCGAAGCTGCCGCCCCCGCAGGTGCTTCGAAGAATTGCTTCGGAAACCTCTTCCTCTTCGACGGGATGGTGGCGGAGATCATGGCCGACACGACGCCGGCGTTCGACGCACCTCCGACGGGGACATCGACCAGCGCGGCCGGAGGAGATGCATTGCCGGCGGTAGGCGGCTCTTGCGGACGATCCATGGCAGCGGGATCAGGCCGGGAAGGGCGCGGCGGAGGAGATCGGGCGGCGGCAGCGGCGTTTGGCTTCAGCGAAACCCTTCGCGCGCAGTGGAGTGGGCGATACCGGTTTGACCCTCTATCCCGCTTCCACCCTGCACAAGTAGGGGGCAACGACCCGCCCCGTAATCGAAAACAAGAAAAAACGATGCGGGGCTGTTTTTACGGGGCGTGCTAGACAGCCAGGTAGAGCCGAAACCCGTATATCGACGGTTATTATACGGGTTTGCCCCTTTTAAGGGGTCTGTTAGACATGCTTTTAGCACACGATTCATTTCAGATTCTGTTTGTAAACTCGACAATGTACTCCCCCATTGTAGCTCACTACGGAGTATAAATGTAAAACGTAGAAATAGAAGTAAATATACGTATTTTGTACATTCGTCGCATCACCATCGATTCATCTTAAATTCTTCGTGGTGAGCAGCAATGAATAAGGACAGCAAGACAGTAGCAGGCCGCGCCGTGCTGGCCGGCAATCGACCTGCAGAGAGAGACGTAGCGGGGCAGCGACGGCGGCGCGCGGCAGCCGGTCAGTAGGGGCGCATGCCGACGTAGTTGCCCGGCGGGTCGTAGTTGCAGGTGATGAAGGTGCCCTTCCCGTTGTAGCACTCCACCATGGCGCACCCCACCCTGGTGCTCTGCCGCCACACGATCTGCGTGTAGTGCCCGCACATCCGGCCGTTGCAGCTGTTGGCCCAGTAGTTGTACTGCGGCTGCTCCGCCAGCCACGCCCCCACCGCCTGCGCCGGCGACCACCCCGTGCCGCTGCCCCAGAACAGGTTCTCCCCGTACGGCCCCGACGAGTGCACCAGCGCGCAGTCGTTGCGCCGGGACTGCGCGTACCACCGCGCGTACGACGCCACGCGCTCGTCCCACCTCAGCGGCGGCAGCCCCATCTCCGCCCGCGCCCCGTTCTGCTGGGACAGGAACTGCCCCTTGAGGTCGCCGCCGCCGCCGCCCCGGGGGTAGCCGGCGTCGACGACGACGGCATTGCTTGAAAAGAGAACCGCGACGACGAGCAGTGCCACGGCCAACCAGGCTGCTCTCGGACAAGTGGAGGAGGCCATGGGTGGGAGGCAATGCTGAGCTGTGGTGGGTGGTGGGTACTGCTAGTCTGCTACTGCTTGGCTTTACTACGGCCGGGAGCTTGATATATATGGAGACTTGGAGAGGGAGCGAGCAGGAAATGTATTTTTAGATGTCGTTGGGGGAGACGAGGCCATGTTCTGCCATGATTGCGCCACACAGAGCTCCGCTAGGAAGCTCTACCTAAATCGATGTGGCTCTAATCGCTGGAATCAAATTAGCAGGTGGTGGTGGACGCGCCCAGGAGGACCTGCTTTGTGACAAAGCCTTTGTCTCCAACGGTGATTATAGAATTGATGCGGAGATTAGTTTATTATTTGGCCCTAAGCTGGTCAGAATGTGCATTGTAAAAAACTGACCAGACATATCTTGGTCTAAGTAACCACTGTATCTTTATATCTTAGGACATCTCCAGCGGCGCGACGCATTTCGGACGTCCGTAATTTCCATTTTCGTCGCACGGCGGACGCGAGACAGACCGTTTTTGTCCGCGCGTCCATTTGCACCTAGGGATGGCTCCAGCGGCCTGACGCATTTCCGCGTTTGCATCAATTATGAAGTTTCCAAACAACAAAATCAGGAATTCAACGAAGTCATACTTGTTACATTTAAATTTTTAAAAGTCTACATGAAAATAAGATAGTATTTCTCTACGCATGATCTTCATGGCCAGCCAATGTCCACTGATGCTCAATCAGATCCGTCTGCAGCTGTTTGTAGACGTTCTCGTTAGTGACTTCTACATTCATATGTAGATAGTCCTGCCAAGATGAAGCTCCAGGAAGTGGCGCCACCAACTCACCTTGGAATTCCCAGTGGTTCTCATTGCGGCCATCAGGACGGTCGTTCTCAACGATCATGTTGTGCATGATCACGCAACATGTCATCACCTCATGCATGGTCTTCAGCGACCATGTTCTTGCCGGGTACCTTGACCACGTAGAATGACCAAGAACAAGTCCTTGACATCCTGTACTGGCGTTGGAAGAGTTTTTCCGGGAACACCGGATTGGTGAGGTGGAAGTAGTCCTTGTGGAGGCGGGCCTGCCCTTCCACTCTGTTGCGCGGCAGGTTTTTGGAGCGCCCCTTCACAGAGCCCCGGTGCTCCGGCCCCGGGTTTGAGGTGAACTCGTGGATAATGGAGGCCGCAATAGTTGCCAATGTCTGCGTCGACTGATCGGACTCCTCGTCGGAAGAGGAGTCAACGACCTCCGCGCGGAACTTGTCCAACATCTTCCACATGTCCATCTGCGTGGGTACGAACTGCGGATCAATGGCCGCGCACAATAGCGCCGAAAACACGAGTAAGAAACCTACCGACGCAATTGACCAACCAGGTCGTGGGCGGCGAGACCGGACGGCGCAACCGGCAATGTTTGGCCCCAAAACAGCCGGCAGGTACACGGCGGAGCCAAGCCCGAGTACGATCCTGCTCTCCCGCGCGGCGATAACGGAGCCGACGGCGAGTACTGCGGCGATGCGGCGGGACGGCGGCGGTTGGGGCTGGGGTGGTGGCATCGCACTAGGGCAGCAAAGAAGGGGAAAAGAAGCAAATCGAATCGGTCGATTTCGCTATCCCGGACTTGCGGGACCGGGTAAAAAATGGAGGACGCTCGGCGCGTCCGCGCAGCGTCCGCGGAGATGCAAACCTGGCGCACATTTGGGTCAGGTTTGCGTCTCCACGGACGGCCCGGTCACTTTGCGTCACCCCGCTGGAGCATGCCCCAGACGCATTTCCGGTCACGGCGGACAAAAACGGCCGTTGAGCGACCGTTTGCGTCGCGCCGCTGGAGATGCCCTTACTACTAAACTAGTATGACAGTTGGCTGGACAAAGAGCGATGACTAGTTAGTCAAAGTAAACGTTAGCATTGGTAATTCTTTCAAAGTATCACACGCTGCAGTTCCATCAGCTAGGGTGGCGGTTAAAGCATCTTCAGCGGCAACCCTAAACCATACGTACACTGTAGGAGTAAATTGGTTAGTAGTCTGATTATGAAAATAAGAGAACTAGCTTCGTGCTTAATCAAGTTTTAAGTTATTTGATTTGCATCGTGATTCGGGTTAGTCATGAGTTGTAACATGACTTACAACTGAAATTTGATGACATCATCTGACTATAACGAATTTAATTCTCAGTCGACTGAGAAATAGTCACACCCTGAAAATAAACTAGGCCTTTTGTTAAGCGCTTATTTCGTATATAAAAGGTGCTAGTAATTAGGCATCTACCAAGTATTTGGCAAGTACCACCTAAACAACTTGCATTGTACATTTTCTAGTAGGACCTTAATAGCGACCTCAGTAGTTATTTCGAGCAGTTGGTTACCTAGGCAGGCGCATACGCATCTTGTGGTTGCGGCTTCTCCACGAGGCGGCGGTGCAACTCCCCACAACGGTCTTAATGCCCAGCGGCCACCATCGGCCCTCTCATCGATCCCAACGCTTTATATAGGCCTTATCGGCGTTGAGTTTCTCTCACACCGTGTCCCTCCTCTCTTACACCGCCTTTGACTCTGCCCACGCAAATCAGATCTGACCCAATGGTGAGCAACCACAAAGCTGGTGACAATAGGAGCAGCTGCAGCGGGGCGTGGTGGCCAACGGATTCCAGCTGTAGACCCTAACGATACGACCCGAATGACCCGGAGGAATGGGTAGGGCACAACACCGCCCCGCAGCAGTTGGCGGATATCATGTCGGCAGCCACGAACGAGTACGCCCTTGTGTGGTTTGTGTACGAGAGCGACAACTTCATGGAACTCACCACTACCATTGGTGCATGCGGCGACAAGGTAGGAGACTGAAGTGGTGGTGACGAGCATCTCTACTGCTCCTTCGGCTGGCGTGACTAGATCTAGGGTTAGATTTAGGTTTTCAGTTAAATTTCATTTAAAAATGTGAACTTTTCCAAAGAATTTGAATGAAATTCACTGGTTTCTAGCTGATTAAAAACTCAGATTTATTTGGAAAAACCCATTGGGGACGCCGATAAGAAGCCCCATATGGCAGCAACCTGCCTTAATAGCGCATGTCCGTAGCTCTTGCTGGAAGCCCGGAAGCCCTATTGGTTAGAGATGCTTTTAGGGTGAGTACAATTGGGTGATTTCAACCTTCTTTTAGAGATGTTACATCATATTTTTGATTAGTTGGAGGAGAGAGAAGGTTGTCTTTCCAGCTCCTCTAACGTGGAGAACACAAGTCAGGTAAGCTACAATTCTCTAACTTTCCTCTTTCATATTCAGATGATTAAGCAAAATTTGATCTAAATTAACTTAAACAATATAAATGTGTGGTATCCATTCACAATAATTACTTACAATCAAAATTATCACTGACTTTTTTTAGTTTATATGATTTATTTGTACAATAATTGTCTACAGTAAAATATATACAGTTGTTGCTACAATACCCTGACTTTCTTACTGGTTTTTACACTAGCAAAGCACTGTGCTTGCATGACTTGTCTCCTCTAAGTTAGAGGATTTGGTTCCGTCTTTTCTTAACTAAGAAATCATCTCTTAGGAAATAAGGGGAGACTATTTTCTCTATTGTATCAAATATGTCTTCCTTTGGCAATAAATTTTCAACCAAAATTTAATTATTAATATTAATTGCTAGAGATGAGACTATAAGAGATAATGCATTGTGCCATTGTATGACTTATATCTATTGTCTTCTCTAGCTGATCTGGCGGGGTAAAGGAAGGCATGCCTTCTTGACTATTTTACATGCCTTTAGTGGTTAGAGAAAAATAGAGTCCTTATACGCGCTGATAATGCACGAAAATTTTGTTATGGCTCGACGAATCACGAGACCCCGCCGCAGGAATCAACCAGGCAATGTCAAAAGGCTCTCTTTACAGCTCGATTGGCTGCCTTGCGAACACACTGTTAGCCTTGCTTAGCCTATAGCTGGGTGCCTGGGTACACATTACCTTGACTTAATTTCTCCCCTGAGACCTACACAATACCTTGAGTCCGCGAGTCCCTGTGACAAGGAAGTACGCAACTTAGTTTTTTTTTTTCTTCAAGGGTGACGTAAAAATGGCCAAACAGTCGATCCATATGTACAAGGTGAATAAAAGGGGATGGGCGAGAGAAATTACAGCTCTATTATGTAATGCGAGAAAGGATAAGGGACCAAAGCGCGCTGAGGGGCGCTCGGTAAGCGATCTTGAACCGCCACCGCCATAGAGCAAGGTCGTCACACACCCTCCTGCTTGAGCTCGCCGTGGGGGTTTGCCGTTGAAGACTAGGTCGTTACGAGTTTTCTAGATGAACCAGGGGATCACGACGACACCGACATGCCAAGTGTCGACAGAGACAAGAGGGGGAGCCTGCATGTCCCAGATGGAGAAGCGTCCCACCGGGATTGGGACATCCAGCCGTGGCCAAACCGCCGCCGAAAGCTGGCAGTCGAAGTACTGATTCCTGCCGGTCTCGACAAATGGACAAGCAACACACACATCCAAAGGCTTGCAGTTCTTGTAGAGGAGGTTGGCACGCGTGCACAATCGGTCGATGTCGGCGAGGTAGACGAAAATCTTCATGCGCATCTTACTTAAGCCATCAACTATGATCAGTTACCATGCGCAGTCAGACACCAAATATCAGTCATGCTGAAACATCGTCTGCACTGAGCATCCAACTGGCCATGTTTTCAGTCACAATTCGAAACGTTACTTGTGTTTTTAATTTAAAACTAGCCTCGTTTCTTAGAGCTAGGCATGGGCTACAATTATCCCGAAGCTGACCTACCGAATAGCCAGAAATGTGAACGGCGTCGTGCCATGGTTGGAAATTTGGACGGTTTCTGTCTGGTACGTACCTACTGGCCCAACGTGCCAATCACTGGCTGTCGAGAACGCCGCCTAATATGCGCCGAAACAAATGGAGACGATGCTGACTTTTGTGGCAGGCACACCGGCCTCCTGCCCTAGCTGAACCGGACAAGATGAGCACCACAAATTTGAACTTCTTGATTCTGTAGTTGAAACTACCCGGCTGTGAGAAGGGCTGGCGAGGTCAGGCGAAGACAGCTCGCGCGCGTTGCTGGGCGTGTATGTCATGTTCTGCACGAACCGTTGTTACTTGTTGCTTGCATTACGCTCTTATTACCCTGTCTCGGGGAGTGCATAGTAGCTGGCTGTGACGTTCAGATGCTAGGACAAAAAACAAGCCCAATCTCATTTCAAGTTGGACCTATTTCAGTCTGCAAGTGGGATGCCTCATTCAGTCCAGCAAACTGAAACTGATTGTTTCAATTATGTTATGGGTACTACTGTATAGGTTCTTGCAGACCCCGTTTAAGTTTTCCTTCGACCAAACGTGCCCATGGATGCTCGGTTACAGCATGTACGACAGCATCACCGACTGATCGTAACTGACGGTCGCTGGACGGGGGCGGTCGGTTGGCCGGCGACGAGTTTAGCCGAAAGATTGATTAGCTGTGTACCGTCAATCAGGAAATATTGAGTGGTTACCTGGCTATGTGCCATGCATGTCCTACTACCAGACTGATGCATACGCCTCTCTGTCGTCTCTACACCGTCCGGTGGCTGCTCCAAGCCGAAGCAACGGCTCATACTGCCATACCCCGTGCTGTGTTCACGAGAAACCAGGTGCGCACCGCACGTCAGTGTGGCTCTTTCACTTGTGTTCTCACTTCTCTACGGTCACTACTAAGCCAGTTTTTTACATAGGCCACTAGTAGAAAAAGGGGCAATAGGCCCGGTCCATTTGGGCCCTTTAGTCCCGGTTCAAAGTTGAACCGGGCCTAAAGGCCTCGACGCGTGGTGCGGCCAGGGAGCTCGCGGTGGAAGGCCTTTGGTCCCGGTTCGTGGTACGAACCGGCCTAGGCTCTCTGCCGCGGCAGGAATTGCTATTTCTCTCGCCGCGGCACAGGTTTAGGCCGTACCAGCGTTTCTGCCGCGGCGCAGAAACAGGCGTTTCTCCGCCGCGGCGAAGTTTCAGCAATGCATATATATCATTCAAGAAACCACAAAAAATCGTCATGAATATATATAGACATCGTCAACAGTACACGACATCGTCAACAGTACACGTAATGCATGCATATTTACAATACAACATCTCCTCGACGAATTTCCTCCACCGTCACGATCTGCCGATAGTGCTCTCCACCTGGGGTAAGGGCCTCGGTAATAAAAAATCCCGCGATTTCCTCTTGAATTGCTTTTATTTGATCCTCCGTTATGAGAGTGTCCCGCAGGCGTATCATCTATATTTAAAAAGGGAGATCAATCAGGGAATGGTGTTTTGGCACATGGGAGCATATGCTCCCTTTATTTTAAAATGCATCTTACATACATTTTGAAATTTCAAAAAATTGAAACGAAAAATTCGAACGTACATCTTCACGTGCTAGACGCTCACAATGTTGTTTCATAAAAATCCGACTTGTCGTGTGACGTGTGTAAAAAAGACAAAATTCAATGCTGAAAATAAGTCTTTTCAGGAGATAAATTTTCTCTTTTTTACACAGACCACAAAACATATTGGTTCCTCGCGAAACTTGACGAACGTACGTATATTGTGGAGATGTACATGTAGAATTTTTTGTCAAATTTTTTTGACATTTCGAAATATAACTTTTTGATAGAGGGAGCATATGCACCCGGGAGCCGAATTGAATTTCCGGATCAATATATGAATGGAACTCAATACAATAGATGGTACTAATTAAGATTAATTGTGAAATTTTGTTATCGTACACGAGTGTGGTGTATACGGGCATCCCCACCCTTGGGACAGGCCATGTCACGCATGAAGGTGCGTACGTAGTATCCACATAAGTTATTCCCTTGTTCTCGCCTCATACACTTTACGAAAAAATATTTCGATCAAACTAATAATCAAGCATCGTATTGAAAGTAAATATCATATATAAAGTTTCACGGACATAGCTATATATATAGTACTACTTACAGTGGTAATCTTCAAATGTAAGCTCCGGTTTCCATTTACCCGGAACAATATTGATGAACCGTTTCCAAGCCCCGCCCGGCAAAAAATAATGAGTAAATAAGTAATTGATTAGTTGATGATATCTTCGAATTAGAACAGATGAAGATGCCAATACGAAATTGATTGAAACTACCTCCGGAGGATGGCAGCCATGTCCGCCCATTCCGCATATTCTTTACGTTTCGAGTCCATGACTTTTACGACTCCAAGGGGAAGATCAATGATTAGGAGAATAAAGTGGAATCCGCACAAGCATAGCTCAATGATTACGAGAATAAAGTGGAAGGTGCACAAGCATAATGTATGTTATATATAACACTCACTTGAAGTTGTAGGGAAAGAACATATCCTCTTTGTCTGCTTGCTTCTCTAAAAACATTACGATGTTGTCCTCTGTGTCCTTGGCGAAGTTTCGAACCGTAACTTCATGAACTGTGTTTGGGTCTATGAACCCCAGCGGTAGGAGCTTGCCTCTTTTGTATTCCAGCTTCTTCATTCTGCATAATTAAATGTATAGCGTACACAAAGAATATAATGAGGATAATTGTTAGTGCAAATGAATGAGCTACAAACTTAATTACACAAATAAATCACTTACGAGCGTAGCAACCGATGACGGCTTTGTCGAGGGCGTCTTAATTGAATAACCGAAACAGCTTCTTCTAACTCAAGGTTTATCTCGTCTTCCCCCGGAAGTAATGCTCATCTCTAAGATACACCGTGAGGTAGGCTTCACCTCTTCGACAGGCTTTCAGGTACCATTCATGCAACCTTCGCATCTGAGTCCCTAGACGCGCGAGCTCGCCAGGTTTGACGAGATCAGATCCGTATCTATACTTGTTTACCACTTGAGCCGTTGGATAGTAATCTTCGTACTCAACTGATGCTCCCTGAGCTCTAGCCGCCCGTTCGATCATCGATGCCGTCTCCGGATCATGATATGGCTCCACGATGAAGTGGGGTGCGGCCCGAATGTCCCGTCGTCCAAGCTGGGCGACTTTTTTGCTTCTTTGCTCGCTCTAGAGGACTGTCCAAGAGAGCGGTCATAATCAGCTCTCGGCTCAGGTCTCTTCATTCTCGTCTTGGCAAAGTGCTTCACCGTACGCGGTGGAATAAACATCTTCTTCGGCGCAAGAAACGCCTTTTGCTCTTCGATCCGCTCATGTGGTAACAACACCGGAGTCCGTGCCCTCATTGGAGTTGATGATCTCTTCGGAGCTGTAGGAGGTGCCGCGGACCGCTTCCTCTTTTGCTTAAGTGGAGGCGGCGGAGTCTCCCGACGAGGAGGAGGAGGCGGCGGAGTATTTTCACGCGGAGCGGACCGGTCATGGATAGGGGAATCATCATCGCGCGAGAGGAGAATCATCACGCGGAGGAGACCGCACAGGTGGCGGAGGAGGCGGAGGTGGCCTGCTTGTTGGCTTCTCACCTGGAAACACAATGTTCTCCTTCCGCCATTGCACGGTGGTTCTACGGGCTTCGCCCGGTTCTTTGATTTCCCCATCTTCACCGCGGTGGTGCTCAAGCACCAACCCCTCATAATCTCTCAACACTTCATCCACCATCACAACGAGCAAAGTCGTCTTGGACCGGACGGCAATGGTAAGACCTTGTAGGTAAGAGGATGCCGACCGCCGCCTTGAAGGATAGGTTGAAAACTTTAACATGCAGCTCACAAGCACGGCTCTCGGTGAGATCATCCACGGGGGGGGTAGCGAGGAGGCTCGACCACCTGGTCATCATCATCATCATTATCCACCTCGCCGAGAGGAAGCCACGCTGCTTTTCCGGTGTGGTTGAGATTGCGGCGGGGCGAGGGCATTGAGCAATGCGGGATCTACAGCCTTCCCCCGAGCCATCCGAGATGTAAGTACTTGGGTTACCATGGTTAATTGGGCTTTCATGGTGCTCATACCCTCCTCTAAGTTAGCCAGGCGGTCTGTTTCCCTTGCCTTCCTCTTCTCATGGCTTTTATCGAGAAATCTCTTCCTTTCCGCAGGAAAGCCATACTTCCACGGAACGGAGCCTTCGTGCCTCGTGTTCGTCCGGCGTGTTCTTTGTTCCCAAGGGCGCGTGTCGGCTCATCGTTCTCTCTTTCGGGCTGGAACAACCCCGCCTCCACGTCCCTATGTGCTCTTTCCGGGGCATCAATGGGAACCTTCGGATGAGCTTTCTTATAGATGCACTTCCCCGTTTCTCGGATCCAACGTTCCCCCAATCCCGTAGAACCACTCCTTGCACCGTTCGATCCAACCGTGTGTCCCTAATATGATCCCTTTATCGAGTCGGTTCCGCCTCAGCTGCACTCGCCACTTAGGACGGTTAGCCCCGTATCCACCGGACCCGGAATTTGGTGATATAGCTTCAACGCAGCATTTGCCTTATTTATTTCCGACCTTCTCTTAAATTCTTCGACTCCGTGCTTGTACTTCACGAATTCTTCCCGGTGATTTTTTACCTTCTCACTGTCCGGAGTCTTCTTTATCTTGATAAGGCGGCGCAATCTTTTCTTGTGGTTCTTGAATAGTTCGGCCATCTTCTTCTTGCCAAACTCGCGGAGGGCCTGCTCCATCTTGGCCTTTTCAGCGTCACCCCCCTCTTCGGATACTATGTTGAAATGTGACATGAGCTTGTTCATAATGCTGTTTTTGGCTACATCATCGATATAAAGACCTTGAGCTTCTTCCTCTGCAGACATCACTAGTCCCTTCGGCTTGTGCCATTCTCGAACGGTGATCGGGACGTGGTCCCTAACAAGCACTCCGCATTGAGCTATAAATGCCTTTGCACCTTTCTCTCGAGCAATCGGTTTACCATCCTTTTCGATGTGGGTGATGTCGTGCCTAACACCGTCATCCAACTTTTTGGCCGGGCATCGCTTCCTCGACTTTACAGAAGAAGTGCTCGATCCGGAGGGCTAAAAAAGAAATAATTCATAGTCAGTACAATTTAATTAGTTAATGCATCTAGTCGATCAACAGCGGCTTAATTAATTTATATACCTCGGTGATAACTACGGTTCGGGAGCCATTATGATGATCTTGTTCCTCACCGGCGCCATTAGGATCTTCTTCCTCAATATTCTCCGCTCCCTCACCGGAGTCATTCAAATAAGTTGCGGTGACATCGTCACCGCCATCATCCGGAATAACGTCGTCGTCGCGATCATCCGAGAGTACCGTTTGCTATGAGTTCCTCCATGAAATTTTCTTGAATTTCATCTCTGTCCATGCTTTCTACAACGACCTGCAAGCTATACATAGGAACCATCATATGATCAAATTAAGGATAATGCAGAAAACTGAAAATGGAGTTACATATAAATAAAAAACATGATATTGTGCTAAATAAAAAACTTCACTACTTTTGTACTAACGCCGCGTTCCACGACCCCGGATCGATCGATCCGGATCGGGGATCGGGAACGACAGCGGGAGCGGTAGCGGGAATTGAATGACCCTGTTTTGGGGGCGTCGCGGCAGGGGCGCCGGCGATCGGCACCGCCACGGACTCGGCACGCCCTCCTCGCTCGCTCTTTCTCTATTTCGCGACTCTAAGTCTATGTCGCGGCGGCACCGCACTACGGACTCGGCACCGCCACGGTACTAAGTCGTCGGCGCGCGCGGGCGGCGCCGACATAAATGAATCTATTTTGTTAATTTTTTTCTAATTAATAACTACACTAATTTAAATCTAACACTAACTATTTCTAACTAATTTACTAACTATTTTTGTAACTAAACTAATTCAAACTATGTACTAATTTAAATCAAACTAATTATTTCAATTCTAACTAATTTACTAACTATTTTTGTAACTAATTTACTAACTATTTTTGTAACTAATTTACTAAATATTTTTGTAACTAATTTAAATCAAATTATGTACTAATTTACAAATCATCTATTTTGTAACTAAACTAATTAATCTAACATATATAAAAACAAAAAAAACAAAAAATTGAAACTATATATGCATGGCCGTGGCGCCACCGGTCGGCCGGCCGGAGGAGGGAGAGGAGGGAGCGCCATACTGCGCGCGCGGTGGCGGCGGCGGCGGCGGAGGTCGACGGTGAGGGAGGCGGAGGCGAGGCGGTGGCGGCGGCCGGCGGTCGAGGAGGCGCGCGCGGCGGCCGGGCGCGCGGCCAGCGTGTGCGCGCGCGCGGGAGAGAGAGGAGGGCGGCGGACGGCGCGGGTGGCGGTGGCGGCGGCGGTGGCGATGGCGCGCGGGAGCGGCGGCGGCGATGACGAAGCGGCCGGCAGCGATTTCGGCAGCCGGCGGCAGCTGCTGCCGTCTCCGCGGGATTGATCTCCGCGGAGACGAAGCGTTACTGCGCTATAGCCCCCCCCCTTGGCCCCCTTTGGTCCCGTTTGTAATACAAACCGG